>NC_048415.1:28761866-28774301 GCF_013103735.1 Etheostoma cragini
TCACGACTGCGCATGCGCGAAGGGATAAACCCAATAGCGTAGCCCTTAGAGGGCGAAGCCTATACGAAATATAACAGTGCGTTTGACAGTGTCCTTGCGAAGTGCAGAAAAGTCGTGGGGCACTCTAAACCCAGTCCAGCTAGGGCTGCAGAGTTAGAGCAACAACAGAAGAACATGTACACAAGAAGGAGTTGCTTATGCAACACGTTCCAACCAGATGGAATTCATCTCTGGACATGATAAAGACATTGTTTAAGTTGAGAAGTACACAAAATATTTTATTTAACTGCTACTTCATAAACAAAATGCTGGTAAGTTTTTGCAGAACAAACGTTACGGCACTTCATTCGTTCATATGGCAGAACATTAAAAAAAAAATTAGACTATTTACACTACTTTTGAATTCATTATTTCCTTTTGCAATTAATCGCGATAAATCAGGGAAATTATGCGATTAATCGCGATTAAGACTTTGAATCGCTGCCCAGCTCTATAAAAACAAAACATTTACAGCCATCAACATCTGGCTTTCTCTTCAGTGGGAAAGGTTATGATAGGGAGAAAGTACCCTGCAGTAGTCACAGGTATTTATGGGCTCCAGCTCTGAGTGGCAATGATGGAAACACAAGTTTTTGCCCCTTTTCCAGCCATGATGATTACATGTACTTCGCCTTAGCCACAAATTCCATCCGTCTCTGCTCAAGCAGCACTCAGACATCGTTCCAAATTAGAAGTAGAGAGTTTGAAAGAGAGACTGGATGAATAACAGAAATAAAAAAGAAGCAACCACCTAAACATTTTCCCTGGGGTCCATTCTGCTTTCTACTGTTTACTAACCATAACTGTGGCAGAAAAAAGACGTTTTTTTTCGATGGTAAGGGATCAAAGTCAAAATACTTTTATTGGGATCCCTAAGGAGAAATTTGTTCTGGACATTGAGTAAATTACTTTGACAAAAGTCACAGACACAATGACAAGCACAGGGTTAAAAACAATTAAAAGACAAATGTACAGTCAACATATGGGCTACTCAAGGGCCTGTGCATATTGCAGATTTGCAATTTTTTATATTAAATAAGATAAAAGCAATACTTCAAAACAAAAAAACAAAAACAATTTCATTCATCTTTTCATCCATCACAGTCACAGATATACATTAAAAAATTCGTAGTCATGCGTATATCGCTGGTCATTAAAAAGCTTAATTGAGAGAGAGACAAATGAGTGCTTATAACTATTAGATTTACACAATGGAACCCTGTACCTCTTTCCCAAGTTCAACAGCTCAAACTGTGAAAACAAAAAATGTTGAACGTGACAGGGTACACAATAGCATACTTGCCCACTGGCAGTGGAAAGGAGTCTATAGTCTATCTATTTTTATCAGGTTTTCCTGTGTCTTGGTGGAAAAGGTGTATCAGACTGCACATGTCTGCCAGAAGTGTAGTATTTTATAGAAACAAAAAATATTAGAATTTGAAAGATGCTACAATCACACATCTAGTGGCCTTTAAATATTACAGGATCAAAAGTACAGTAAATAAGGGACATTAGCTCATTGAAAATCATTTTATGGAATCCTGTAAGTATTAACCCTGCAATAAAGATCCCATATGATGCTTTTTAGAAGTTGGTACTTGTAATTTGGGTTTTTACGAGAACATGTTTACTTGCTTCCTTGTTCAAAAACCACATTACTTTCTTCATGCTATCTCTCTGAAAATACCTGCATTGACCCTTTATCGGAAACAATCTGTTTTAGCGCCTGTCTCTTTAAGCTCCCCTGCTGAAAAAGCCCAGTATCTTCTGATTGGTCAGCATTTCCATGTCTTCCACATCTGCGCTCTAGGTGTCCCTACACCTTCTTGGCACCCGGGGAATGACTGTAACGGCACTGTATTGTCACTTTATACCTATATATACATGGTGTAGGTGGGTGACATCCCAACTGTACGGAAGTCCTTACAGCTCGTTTAAAGGGCACCGTTTCTGAATAAGGGCTGTGTGCATTTCCCTCTGGATTAGAGTTTTGATACTTTCACAGTATTTACATAGCACCGCAACCTTTTAAAAAAAAAAAAATGGAAATCTCACCTTTTTACAATGTGGGACCTTTATTTGTTTTTGTGTTTTGGGTCAGTTGGGGATAGCACAAAATTTTTTAAAAACTTTAGTGCGATTAAATTATTTAATCACGATTAATCACATTATTGTCATAATAAACTCGCGATAAATTGCACA
The DNA here is from genome assembly GCF_013103735.1 of Etheostoma cragini. Taxonomy (NCBI): domain Eukaryota; kingdom Metazoa; phylum Chordata; class Actinopteri; order Perciformes; family Percidae; genus Etheostoma; species Etheostoma cragini. The sequence continues at coordinate 28,764,108 of NC_048415.1, forward strand.
TTTTTATCTATTCTAAATGTCCCTTGATTTCTTTTTGTTGCATTTAAGTTTTTAATTATCATTTTAAAGCTCTTAGCTTATCTTATAATGTGGATGGGCTTGCTTTGTGCACAATGTATGTTTTGAAACATTAGCATATTATCTACTGTAGTGTTCAATTTCACACTTAACATTCACATTTGGAGGAACTAATCTCTCACACAATGTAACAATGTCCATCAATAAATGGGGGGGGGGGATATTGGCATCATTTGTGTGCTTGAACATCAAATGGTATTTCAGACTTGACGTGCTGCAAAGGACAAAACACAGATCACTTTGGTCTTGTCAGTGGAACATTTGGCAACTTTTAAAAAGTAAAATTTCCATCCAGAATCATATTGGCATCTATTTTTGCGCGCTTCATCCACTCAAAACGTAACATTACTACTCTTTGGCCGACTCGCAAGCCCAAACAAGTGTGTGCGGCATGCCTGTTGTTTTGGATCCGGTCTAGCTAGATTTTCTAATGTTACTAGTCGCTGCAACAGCATGTGAAAAAAACTACAAAGTTTGATAGGCCAATAAGAACATTAATCTCACGATAAAAACATTTACGTTGTTAAAATGGGTTTGCTACAATGCTGTTAATAACGCACTTAACTGACAGCAATAAAAAACTTACAAAGTTTGTTTGGCAAATATTAGCCGATAGTTGACTACTTATACATTCTGCAGACATGGAGCAGCATTATTATTCATTTACATATGTTTCTGGTAACCTGATGAATATAAGTGATCACTCTTTTAGCCCTGTTTTGGTCTCCACCAAATCATAAGACAAATATATGTCACTCCGATATGTGCACCAGCTTCTCACTGACTGTTTTTGGTGCTGCGCAGGTAGTGTACAATGCGATTATGGTAGCTTTATATGCAGCTGGATTGTGGCTTCAAATGAGATTGATAAAAGCAGTGAGAAAAAATGTGTGGGCCGTATAACCAAAATTAGCTGAAGGAAGCTAATATTATCATAGACCTGAGAAGAAGGGCAGGGTCCATTAATAACTCTCTATGGGTTCAGCACTGTTAACTTTTTTCTATTACATTTTTTGGGGGGGTATTTTCAACTTGGTTAATTGCATGACAAATAAATTGAATTTAGCTGTGAATCTGGCCAAGTCCCTGTGTTCTATTTTTGTCATGAAAATAAAGCCTGTAAAAGCTGCAAAGACCATGATTGCCCTTTGCACCATGTGAAGTTTTTTGCTTTACTACTTTTTACACATTTGATTGCTGCTCCATCACTGCTAACCCACTGTAGCACAGCATCTGACTCAAGCTATTTGTCAAGTTAAATAAAAGTAGCAACAATGTCCCCAGGGAGGCGTACATTTGACATTATTTTGGAGAAACTGTAATAGTATGTGGCATATGAACGGAAGGCATGGACTTTGATGGAGCTGAAGGGTAAGACAAGGAGGAGAGAAAAAAATGATAAAACATTTGGAGAACTGATGGGCTGATTGTAGGGGATTCATTTGGGAGTCGCCTCATAAAGATGAAGACCTGTCTTTAACTAATGTGGCAAGAAGACATACCTATAGGCCTTGTCTCTTTGTATATAAAGTAGATTTTAGTGGAGTTTTGTGACAGCTTGTCAGCCTAACTAATATCCAATTCCTGTTTGAGGCAGCAAGGTTGGATGGTTTAAGAGCACCACTTCTCAGTTTACGGAGACCATTTTCCACCAGCCAGACAATTATTTATTTATACATTCCCTTCTCACATTTATTTTTATTTTTTTTTACACAGAGGTGTGTAGGTCTGTGTCTACTTGTGTGGGTTTGGGTGTGTTTGAGCCATCTTGGAAGTGCAGTTTGGGTATCCTGCAGAACGCAACTTATCATTTGCACTAAAAAGTAATACCTTTGTTTTACTTATAAAAAATTGAGGTAAGAGTTTTCATTGGGTTTTCATTTTCATTTTCTGTTTTGTTTACTCCAAAGCTTTTTTAAGTAGCACAAACGTTATGTGAACCCAGCTAAATCAAGTTGAGTTAACTAATATTACTGATTTTACGTATTTAGATAAACTTAATTTTGTTAGTAAAAGTAACTCACTTGTACATGATACTAAACAATTTAAACGATTATGGGTTACTTGTAGCAACCTATAATTTAAGTTCCATTATGCCAATTTTTTAAGTAAAATGAACCTGAAATGTGTCACGTGTGATTATACTCCATCACAATGAGTCCAATCTACAACCTCTGGTAAATCAATCATGCTTCATTAACTTCTATTAAATGCATATATATATACCCCAAGCACTATATAGTGATTGTTACATCCTCTCTCATCATTAGGAATGTCATATTAAGAAGAACAACATGGATAGACAGATTTTAGGTTATACAATGTATTTATCTTTAAACAACCCATTGTTTTAAAAGTATTCTAATGGTACCATTTACCACTAGTATTACAAAACAAGCCATACATGTGATCAATAACTGCAACAAAAAGGTAATTTTGAGACATAACTTTACATTAAAATAGCAATAACAATTTTTAAAACATTTTTAAACAACTGTTGAATTACACACAGTACGTGTATCAACAACATGAGGCATTGAACAGTTAAGTCAGTTTTCATTTAAGGCACATTAGAATGAGACAAATGCCAACTGAAATTCTATTACCTGAAAAACTTGCCAAAAGATTTTTTCATCACATAGGATGACAAACTTACAAAGCCCAACCTCGGGTCAGCTGAGAAAAATCCATGCTCTTGGTTTTATAAACCTGAGCAAAGTAGGAAAGATTTAAACAGATTCAAACTTCTGGGATCAATTACTCTATCACAAACTGGTATTAAATCACAAATTAAGCATCTTTCCTAATGTAGTAAAGTTAACAACTTTACATACATAAATTGTAGTAATTGATCCCAGAAGTTTGAATCGGTCAACATCTTTCCTATTTTGCTCAAGTTTATAAAACCAAGAGCACCGATTGTGAATCTGTGCTCACAGTTTAGTTTTTCTTTTCTCAGCTGACCCCAGGGGGGCTCCGTACAAACTAAAGAGTTAGCTTTCAATTTAGTTTCAAGGCACAATAATTATATGACTGAAAAGGAAATCTGATTTTGCCACTGAGTTTTGGTAAAAAGAATTTTTAAATGTAAATACTATAAACTAAAAAGTCCTAAATAGAAAAAGTTGAACTAAGCATGATTATATCACCCTGAACATGTCTAGTCTCACCTTCCAAGGTGAGATAAGTGACAAGTTAGCTAAGACATCCTGTTGAAGAGATTTGTGTATTTAGATGATTGTTTAGACCGCATGGGGTCTATTCCAACAAAGACCCTTTGGTACATCTCAAATGTGTGCTGCAGTTTTGGTGGATATTTCATATCCAGGCAATAAGTAAGTCCAAGCAGTAGGCAGCATGCTTGTGACAAGTTGTTAAGACCTCTCACCACTGGATGTCCTGTGATGACCATGCCAATGGCATTGGGCTGATGGCACATGCAAACTTTCATTGTGAGCTTGGCGTACACCTAGCTTTCATCACGACTCTATAGGTGGAGACAAAAAAATTTAAAGTTTAGTTAGAGAAACAGGTAATGAGATACCAACATGCTTGCTCTACATTATCCCGCTTATTCCACAGGTCATAACAGGGCTACTCATAGAGGTTACTCGGTCGGGGCGGTTAACTTTACCACTGATGAGCACGACTCTCTGGAGGAAGCCAAGTCACGCTGTTCAGCTAACAAAGGAGCTAATTAAAGCACTGTAAGCCCTTTCCCTTAGAGCTCCGTATGAGTACAAAATATTTTACAAAACAGTTTCAGCCCTTCTATAATCAGAACTCCATGGCAACAATGTTATATTTGGTAATGGTCTGTTATGTAGAATTTGCAGATTGCAGAATGAAGTGATTGACCAATCAAAAACAGATATTTAACCAAGGCGTGTTGCAGCAATGATTTTGGAACACAAGATGTAAAGTTTCTTCAGCTTTAAATCATATTGCACGAAGCCTAAGTCCACATCACCAGTGTCCCAGTCACATGTAGCTACACATCAAAGTTTTCCTGTGCTCCAACCATGCTATGTTGGCCAATCATAATTTCTCATTATAACATTACTAATGCCTGTTTATCACATATACAGTGTGTAAATAAACAATTTTATAGCAATGGTAATCCCTATTAAATAAACACAATACCAATAGAGGACATTTTCTTAAAAATACTGATGAAAAACAGGTGATCAGTTAGATGGTTAGTCGGACAGACACACATAGCTTTATGCCTTAAACATGTGGTGGTCACTGATCAGTTGATCTTGGATCTCCCCCATGTACTCAGTCAAACATCTCAGAATCACTTGTTCAAAATGCACTGCCTGATGAAACCAGCACAACTCACACACCTGCATTTCCACTATTTATTCAACTGCAGTATTTGCATTCCCTTAATGCAGGGCCCTTATGAAATGTGTTATGGGTTTTTTAAATTCTCAATCTTAGCAATTTTGTCCATGATTCTGGTATCACAAAAACTTCTGGGCTCCACATTAGTCCAGCCATCAGTCTGTGACTGGTCCAATCCAGGCCATCCTCATCAAAAAAGTCAGGGCTAAACAACTTTTCTGGGGGAAACACTTATCCTAATTCTCATTTCTCACTACAGTTTTAGAAATTGTTTTGCATAACAAGACCATGTTGTCCTTTTACCTTGATGAGTTTCAACATCTGGGACTTGATTCTTTGACCGACAGCTCCTCTCTTTGCATTGAAAAGTGACACCATACTTGGAGTGTGTTTGTCCAACTGACATGAATGTCGGCTCAAGTGATATGCCATTGATTTTCTCTTCATTGATCTGCAAGCAGAAGTGTGACATCTTGGTTAGATATGAATGTATGAATGGGCGGTAGGCGTAAATGTGAAGCACTTTTAGATGTTGGTAGACAAGATAAGCGCCAAAGAAATGTAGTCTTTTAACCAATTGCCATTACTGAGTACTGTGGAAAACCAAATAAATGAATAAATAAATCAAAAAAATAAAACACACTGCACTACAAAATTATTCAGCCATACCTGTACATGACCACTTACTTTATTTTAGCTCCTTAGCTTTGCTGATTTAAGCTTACCTGGGGTGGTTCAAAGAGGGCAGGCCATCTCTCTAGCAGATCAGCAAAACCCGGGGCTTTGCCTACAGTCTCCTGTCTTTGGAATCTAAAGGTTCTGGACATCATCTCATTTATAACTCTGCCATTATTCTTTTTCTAAGTCTCAGAGATAAGTTCCTGCCTGAAACTCTCAAGGGAATCTTACGTTTCCCCTGCAGGAAGAGGGGCAAGGTAGTTCACCTCAGATTTTCTTGTTTTTTAACGTTCTTAGGTGGTGTCTTGTCTCCAGGAGATTTTTGCTGTGGAGAGTTAATCAATAGCTCTGGAATCCCATGTGTTCGAAGTTTGCTTTGGTAATTTCCTCTTTTATACTTCAGGCTCTGTTGCCATCCATACAGACCATTGAAAGAGCCTGGCTCCTTCAAACATGGGTGCCGTTTTATGAGAGCCTCTACTACTACAGGGGCGGCTGTGGCTCAGTGGTAGAGCGGTTGCCTGCCAATCGGAAGGTTGGTGGTTCGATCCCCGCCCCTGCAGTAATTGTCGAAGTGTCCTTGGGCAAGACACTGAACCCCGAGTTGCACGCGATGCTGCGCATCGGAGTGTGAATGTGTGTGAATGTTTATCTGATGAGCAGGTGGCACCTTGTACGGCAGCCCCGGCCACAGTGTGTGAATGGTGAATTTTTCCTGTAGATGTAAAAGCGATTTGAGCAGTTGTTAAAACTGGAAAAGCGCCAAATACTGTGGCAGTACTTAAAGCGGGAGCTGTTGCATGCAAATGGTGTGCAAACATCAACTGATGCTTAGTTGCAAGGGAAAATGTTATATTTCTGAAATGTCCTTGTATGCCTCACAATCTGTTTAACACTTATATTGTCTTCACTTTCAGGACCCTCTCAAATCCCTCGATTCTAATTGACCTGTGATGTTTTCAAGCAATTGAGATAACATATATGTTTGGCGAATGCAAAACAGTCTCCACTAGAACACAATTAAAATTTAAGTGTTGTTTGTTTATTGTCATAAGGTTATAATTTATGGTAAAAATACACTATGAGATCATTCTTATCTTGGAAAACAAGTGGTCAAATCCAGAAAAAAAATCTGAATTGAGTCAGAATTACATGTTTATCACAGCCAATAAGGTAAGGCCATTGATTTTCAGGTAGAAAAAATTTACTTTTACAATTTTTCTTCTTGTAAAATGTTTGAAATGGGTCATTTAGACCCGAATAACATACAAGGGTTAAAATAACGATGTTTTGCCTCAATTTGCATCGTCCGAAATCCAATGAGAAGTCCAAAAACTTGCTTTAGGAAGGGGTGTTTGGGAATCAACTTCACCTGAGGAAACACTTCTAGAAATCTGAGTCGGTGTTGAGAAATATTTGTGTAAAGATGGGACAGACTGGCTTCAGTTTGGGATGGAGCTATCACAAGTTCAACTTTTTCTTATGTATCTTGTGTTCTATCATTAGTGGGAGCAATCTGATGAGGGTCCAGTATTCATGGGAATTTCCTCCAATACTTCTTTGAGTGGAAAATGTAATGTGAATTAACGTTACTGAAACACACCACTCTACTGCTTACAGGCTAGCTAGCTAAATACAACAAAGAAGATGGCAGTTACAATTTTCTATCGCTAGAAAAGGATTATATAAAACTCACGGCTAAAACGTAATAACGTTAGCAATGGCGTATATTAGCTAGCTATCATGTATGTAGCCTGTCTTTATTAAATCTCAGTTAAATTGGCTTGGCTTAGCCTTAATTGTATCTCTTGGCTTTGGGGGTCTGTTTTCATTTAGAATTAGGATGCGTTAACACGGTGACCACACCGACTGCCGAAGTAGCGTTAGCTTCCAGGAGCACTGGGCAGCTAACTTAGCTTGCCATGCATGCAGGTCAGTAAGTACGATTTGCACGTTAGCCAGCTAACTTTAACTGCCAAATACTACATCTATAATCATCGGTTTAGCTGAATTCAAAAATTATCCAGCAAAAATTCTTACCGTTTCAACAAGCAACTGTTGAGTTCTGCAGCGCCGAGTGAATGAAGTCAAGTAAACAATTTCAAACAAGCTGTTGATACCTGTTGCCCAGGTCGAACACACGCAGACACATCGGGGGAAAGCGAGGATTACCTTTTTTACAACCTTTTGTGCATTCAGCAATCACAGACATTACTACTCACATAGATTGTGAATATCAGCTCACTTCTATAACGTATCATGAACACAATAATCACATAGTAATAATTACTAAAATAAAATGTGATAGTTTTATTCAAAATATATTGTTGTGTATGCACTGACACATTTGATTGTGATGATTTCAAAGGCGAGGTATATTGCTACTTTTTAAGATAAAAAAGAGAAATAAATTAAACCACAATTATTTCAAATATACTGTATTAAACCTACATGGTGGGTGTAGCACTTATTACAGTGGATCCTGTTTTCCCCCAGCATGCAGCACAGACAGGTGCCGTGTGTGTGTGTGTGTGTGTGTGTGTGTGTGTGTGTGTGTGTGTGTGTGTGTGTGTGTGTGTGTGTGTCTGTGTGTGTGTGTGTATTGTCCACCCAGACTCAATTTCCAGTTTGTCACAGCCTTTGCTGGATCAAACTGAAATGAGATATACTGAATTACACGAGTTTACACTTCATTGAGTAGCAGTGATTCTTTTGTTTTTTATTTTATTATTTATTTCAAACAATCAACAATGTTGCAAAAGAAAACAATAACAAAGTAAAACCACAAAGTTGAAACAAAAACAAAACAGAATTGACCAAAGACAAAAAAATTTATAAAAAAGGATAAGGTCCTGGCCCTACTTCACAAAATCATATTATTACAAAACAAATAGATATGGAAATACAGCGCACAACAGTCTTAATATTACTTTCAATACCTTCACATTACAATCCCATTCTTAGGTTTCGGTTTATTCATTCTGTATTGGTCTGGTATTGATTTTTTCAATCTATTTTTGAACTGAATGATAATATGGTTCTGTTTGATGTCATTGTTCAGTCCATTCCAAAAGGTCGCCCCGCAAACTGAAATACACACAGTTTTAACAGTATTATGCACAAGAGGTTGTTTGAACATACAATCTCCTCTTAGATGATATCCCCTTCTCTTACAATAAACATTGCACGTGTGTCACATGGCAAATTATGTTCTTAAACTCATAAATTGAGCAGTTTTGAATTACACAATGTTTATAAAAATATGATTAGTGTGCTCATACTACCCAGTGTGATTTATTATCCTAATTGCACTTTTTTGCAATGTGCTAATATTATGTAAGATGCTTTTGCCAGTATATCTCCAAACTTCCACACAATATAACATACATGGTAAAATAAGTGTGCAGTAAAGAGTATGTAGTGTATTTTGGTTCAATATGTATCTAGTTTTGCTCAATATACCAACATTCCTAGCTATCTTCATGCCCAAATATTTAATGTGGGGCTTCCAGCACAGTTTGTGGCCAAGTGTAACACCCTTACTCTTTCATTTATTTCATTATTAATTACTATTTTAACATCTGTATTTATTGTACAATTTCCAGATATCATGACTTTATTTTTGTTCAAAACATATTTGAATAAATAAAAACATTTTTGTGTCATGTGCAAAAGAAGTACATTTTAGTACATTTCTTACTTTACAAATGTAATTTACATTAAAGATAAACAGTTTCTGGCCTAATACTGACCTCTGTGGAATGCCACAGGAAATACTAAGGCTCACTGATCGGTGATCACACATTGAAATAAACTGACTTCTGTTTTCAATAAAGGTTTTTATCCAGCTATAGGCCACATCTCTGATGCCATACCTTTTCATTTTTTTAAACAGGATTTCAACATCAACAGTATATATTATTTTTTAGATCAAAGAAAACCACCACTGCATAGTTTGTTTTCAATACAATTTGTTCTTCTGCTAACTCAGTTAGTGCCATAGAGATTAATCTGCCAGGTCTGAATCCATGCTGACTGTCCATTTGTAAATTGTTTTTATCAAAAGAATTATCTATTTTGAAATTGTAATTTCCCCAACAGTATAAATTACTAAAGTTATTAAAGATATGTTATTCACTAGATCATTTTTTTTCCACATGGTCCATCACAGAGCATTTCATCCCTGTGTACTGGATATCTTTGACCAGTTTAGGGCCCACATTAACAAAGAATTTTTTTGAATGTCAAACTCATTCATATTTGTCAAAGTAATGTCATTAATCTTGAAGTTTTCTTTTTGTAATAATGGTGTTTCATATTGCTGTCACATTGTATTTGTTATTCTACAGTACTTTATTATAACAATCCTTCTTACATGCCCTCATTATGTAAGATAATTTGTTTTTATATTCCTTATATATTAACTTAAATTCTTTCATTCTATATTTTATATAATAAGGGTATCCTTTTTTACTTTACTTATGAATTATTTTGGATTTGTTTTGTTTTGAATTTGTTTTTTCTGAGTATTTCTTTTTTGTTGCAATGTTGTTTTATTGGATAGTTTTTATTATATAGAGTTGTAAATATGTCTAAAAAATAGTTCATATGCATTGTTATGGTCAGCTTACTTGTTTACTTCTTTCCAATTATACTTTATTAACTCATTTTATGATAAGCGCAATGAGATAACTGTTGTTGTGACTTTATTGCAGAGCCCTTTCCCACAATAATTTCAATCATGAGTCACTATAAAATCTTCTTAAGGCGTTTAAGGTTGTTCCACATGGAATACTTGACTTGGCTGAGAATTACTTGCTGCTTATACTTACTTACAGTGGTGTGAAAAAGTGTTTGGCCCCTTCCTCATTTCCTGTTACTTTGCATGTTTGTCACACTTAAGTGTTTCGGAACATCAAACCAATTTAAACAATAGTCAAGGACACACCAAACACAAGTAAACACAAAATGCAATTTGTAAATGAAGGTGTTTATTATTAAAGGTGAAATAAAATCCTAACCATCATGGCCCTGTGTGAAAAAATGATTGCCCCCCTTGTTAAAACATACTATAACTGTGGTTGTCCA
>NC_048415.1:28774401-28780009 GCF_013103735.1 Etheostoma cragini
AACGTCCAAAGAACTGCAGGCCTCACTTGCCTCAGTTAAGGTCAGCGTTCATGCCTCCACCATCTGGAAAAGACTGGGTAAAAATGGCCTGTATGGCAGAGTTCCAAGGAGAAAACCACTGCTGAGCAAAAAGAACATCAAAGCTCGTCTCAATTTCTCCACAACACATCTTGGTGATCCCCAAGACTTTTGGGACAACATTCTGTGGACCGATGAGACAAAAGTGGAACTCGTTGGAAGGTGTGTGTCCAAGTATATCTGGCGTAGAAGGAACACTGCATTTCATAAAAAGAACATTATACCAACAATAAAATATGGTGGTTGTAGTGTGATGGTCTGGGGCTGTTTTAATGCTTCAAGACCTGGAAGACTTGCCGTGGTAAAAGGAACTATGAATTCTGCTGTCTACCAAGAGATCCTGAAGGAGAATGTCCGACCATCTGTTCGTGTACTCAAGCTGAAACGAACTTCGGTTCTGCAGCAGGACAATGATCCTAAACACACCAGCAAGTCCACCACCGAATGGCTGAAGAAAAACTAAATGAAGACTTTGGAGTGGCCTAGCCAAAGTCCTGACTTGAATCCTATTGAGATGTTGTGGTATGACCTTAAAAAGGCCGTTCATGCTCGAAAACCCTCTTATGTAACTGAATTACGACAATTCAGCAAAGATGAGTGACTCAAAATTCCTCCAGTACGCTGTAAAAGCCTCATTGCACGTTATTGCAAACGCTTGGTTTTGTTTCTGCTAAGGGTGGCCCAACCAGTTATTAGGTTTAGGGGGCAATCCCTTTTTCACACAGATCATGATGGTTAGGATTTTTTTTCACCTTTTAATAATAAACACCTTCATTTACAAATTGCATTTTGTGTTTACTTGTGTTGTCCTTGACTATTGTTTAAATTGGTTTGATGTTCCGAAACACTTAAGTGTGACAAACAGGCAAAGGAACAGGAAATGAGGAAGGGGGCAAACACTTTTTCACACCACTGTATATAATTTATTAATGTTCCACCTAAAGAGTAGCTTTCCAAATATTATCTATCAGAGTGGTACCATTACATGTTATTCTGGTTGGTTTTGTGATTGTTGGAAGAAGACTCACACTTTACAATGTTTCAATAAACTCCTCCGTCAATTTGTCTTTATTGACATTAAAAAAGCCAATGTTGATATCCCCATGGTTATTATTATGAAATCCTTTATTTTTTCCATACATAATTCAAGTCAGATACACACCATTATATCATCAATGACTAGTGCCATGTTTTCTTGGCAGTAGTCATAAAAACATGGCAAAACACAGCTCCACATCTGCATTCTCTCTATTCACATAATTATTCAAAATCAACGTTTCTGATTCGGCTATACTATCAAAGGGTTTCTTGAACTGTCCTAAATATTCCTTTATACTCTGTAAATTAGAATACAGACTTCTGCTGTTAAAATGAGATATTCCGTCCTCATGTTTAATATTATTGTTGAACTGTTAATCTGTGTAATAGCCACAGTTGTTATTTATGGTATTGTAAAAGTTCTTTTAGGGATCAATATTCTGTTCATATTCATGCATAGCGTCAGAACAGCTAGTATATGAAAACTAATCATACTGTTAGACTTGATAAAAAGCTCATGCTGGGCACCCAGATAGCTTAGTGGGTAGAGCGGGTGCCCATATATAGAGGTTTACTCCTCGACGCAGCCGGCCCGGGTTCGAATCTGGCCTGCGGCCCTTTGCTGCATGTCTCTCCCCCTCTCTCTCCCCTTTTACATCTTCAGCTGTCCTGTCCATTAAAGGCCTAAAATGCCCCAAAAATAATCTTAAAAAAAAAAGCTACATGATCCAACTCCTGGGAATTTGATCTAGATACTTTCAAGCTGCTCAATGCTTCCGATACACAGAACTTTAGCCTTCTCTGGTATAACATTCATTTCAAAAAACAACATGAAGTTGGGGGGAAGCCATTTAGTGAACATCTAGTTTTACAAGAAAGCTCCACTTCTCTTTCAGATAGGCAAATATGTACTGTACAGTGACTTAACCAGTTCATATATTCCATTTTTTGTTAACTGATATCAAGGATATAAAATGGCTTTGTAGTTCGTTTTAAAAGGTACACTTTGTTTTTTCCTGGAGCTTAGTCTTACCCATAAACCAGTCAAGTTCCTTCATTGTTCTTTTCAGCCCATTTTCCCTTGAATTATATACATATTTATTTTTGGGGCTTTTCCACCTTTATTTGATTGGACAGTTATGTGAGAAAGGGGAGAGAGAGGGCGAAGACATGCAGGGAATCGTCATAGGTTGGATTTGAACTCGGGACCACTACGTTGAGGTGTGCCTGCTCTACCCACTGAGCCAACCCAGCCACAGCTGTTGAGTTATTTACAGTATATCCATGCCGGGACACTTTTTTGCCTACGCTCTATGACCAAGAATAGCAAACAGTGTCCAAACATGGAGACAGTGACGTTAGGAATGGTGGATGGACAAGTTTGTCTTAACAATGACCTTTCTTTAAGTAGTTTTAATTACTCAAAGGACTTAACTAAATCATAATGCATTGGCACACATAACAATTGTGGGATAATAAACTGAAAAAAACATCCACTGCAACAAGTTTTTTGCAACAAAAAAAGAAGCTTAGAGTTCTGGAGAAAATTATTAAGGTTATTCCTCTAAGGTTACTGCACATTAAAAGCTAAATAAGGTTTTCTTCTTCACAGACATCAAATTTTACCAACATCTGAACCTTGTCATTGTAACATGCTCTGGACAAAAGTGCCAGGGGGATATAAAACCATACCAGCTAGCAATGCCATATGCCTTGCTGCTCCGGAGGCTAAAAAAAAAAGAATGAATGTCACCTTTATTAAAAATAAGTAATGAAAGAGCATTTTCGTAGTGGGTGTACCATATGGATCTGTACAGCATAAAGCAGCACTTCGGCTATCAAGGTAAGGCCTGAAGTGGCTATCCACTCCACAAAAGATACACCCCAGGTCTATTTTCACGTGAGCCACCTCGCCCATTATGGACAGCCGGGCAGGAAGTGAAACAGTGAGAGCATCCAGTCAATTTACCACAACACACTGCCCAATAATGTATATGTCTCCTCTACAACACCAAGGACGACAAGAGATTCATCTTAGAGGTGGAAAAACATCATTTAACAGTAGGAGTGCTTAGAGTCAAAGGTAAATGTGCACTTAGATACACACATCTCTTGCTTTCAGTGCTGGGAGAAAAAATGATGTATCTGCTTTTCATAAAGCCTCTGTAATGGATCCCTGATGGGATTTTCAAATAGACTGGGGAGGGTGGGGGGATCAATGGGAAAATGGGGAGGATTTTTTTTTAAACTGGGATTTGTACAGACTTTTATCTTGTATCTATGTTGACCATGAAAAAATATATAAAATAAAAAAATAAAATAGACTGGGGAGGAGAGGAGCTGTTTGGAGAGAGGGAAATGGCCATAAAGTGGCCATTGATGTGTTTATGTGTGGAAGAACACGTGCACTATTGGTTTGAATGAACAGCAGGTCCCGGTTTGTTTAACTCAGGCTTAACGTCATGCATGCTAAGCCGTTTGCTGGCTTAATTTGTCAGCAGCCAACGTTAGCGGTTTTCTACAAGAATACACGGAAACACGGGGAGGCTGGAACCAATTGCCACTTTCCACTTGAAGTATTTCTTAGACAGTACCTTAATACTGACATTCATTTTTTTTTTTAAGAGATTGGGGTTTCTGTAAAACTGGCTTTTTAAAGTCTTAATAATTTACTAGAAGTTGAAGTTACAACAGATGAAAGCATCACATTTTTGTGACAAGCTACTTTGTGTCAGGGCATGTTGTCATACATGACAGTGTGTGCTGTCAAACACTCAGATCCATTTCCTTTGAAGTACAATTACATGCTTCATCTCTGTAACTGACACTCAGCATGTCAAACATTTTCCAACATTTAAAAAAGAAGGTAGAACGCAATACTCTCAATCACATACTCTGACAACATACTCTGACATCAATGGAACAATGTGCCCTAAAAGGCATTCATAAAAAAATTGTCTGAGCATTATTATTATTATTATTATTATTATTTTAAATGCTATATTTAAATAGGTGACCTTTGAAAATAACTGAGGAGGAAACTTGGCCAAACTAATGCAAAATCTTTAAGAAGTCATCAGTAAATATGTCAATCTTAACAGTGAGTCAATTCACAAATACAAAAGCACAAGGAATGTTTTCCCATCTGTTAGTAGCATCTCAGATGGACAAATGCTTCCGTGTTACAAATTTTGTGGCATGGCACCAGTATGTGGAACTTCCAAGTGAAGATTTACCTAAAGATTATCCAATTGTTGATCTACATCAAAAGGCTCAGTTGTTCTTAAGCAACAATGGGGCAAGGTTTACCACTTTGTGAACAAGTAAGTGAGCAAATACTCCGACAGTGGTAGAACATTTCTCAATGTAAAATTGCAAGGAATTTAGGAATTTTATCAGCTACAGACAATAACACCATCAAAAGATCCAAAGAATCTGAAGAAATCGCTGCACGTAAGCAAGGCCAAAAACCAACATTGAATGCCCATGACCTTGATCTCTCAGGCGGCACTGCATTAAAAACTAACATCATTATGTAAAGGATATTACCACATGGGCTAAGAAACACTATTGTCAGTTAACACAGTGTGTTTCTACGTCTACAAGTGCAAGATAAAACTCTATCATGCAAAGCGAAAGCCATATATCAACACCTACAAACGCTGCCAGCTTCTCTGGGCCCAAGCTCATCTGAGATGGACTGATGCAAAGTGTGCTGTGGTATGACAAGTCAACATTTCAAACTGTTTTTGGAAATAATGGACATCATGTCCACCGGCCCAAAGAGGAAAAGCACCAGCCAGATTGTTATCAGTGCAAAGTTCAAAAGTCAGCATACGTGATGGTATGAGGGTGTGTTAGTGCACATTGCACGGGTAACTTGCACACCTGTAAAAGCACTGTTAATGCTAAAAGGTGATTACAAGTTTTGGAGAAAAATATGCTACCATCCAAACAATGTCTTTTTCAGGTACGTCCCTGGTAATTGCAGCAAGACAATGCCAAGCCACATTCTGCATATGTTACAACAGTGTGGCTCCATAGTAAAAGAGTGCAAGAACTACACTGGCCGGCCTGAAGTCCAGACCTGTCTCATATTGGAAAATGTGTGCCGCATTATGATGCGCGAAATACGACAACACCGACCCCAGACTGTTGACTGAGCAATTGAAGTTGTACATTAAGCGAAAATGGGAAAAATTCCACCTACAACGCTTCAACAATAAGTGTTCTTAGTTCCCAAATGATTATTGAGTGTTGTTAAAATAAAAGGTGATGTAACACAGTGCCCCTGTCCCAGCTTTTTTGGAACATGTTGCAGGCATCAAATTCAAAATGAGAGAATATTTGCAACAAAATCAATGATGTGTATCCATCCATCCATCCATCCATCCATCTTCATCCGCTTATCCAGTCGGGTCGCGGGGGCAGCAGTTCCAGTAGGGGACCCCAAACTTCCCTTTCCCGAGCCACATCAACCAGCTCCGACTGG
>NC_048415.1:28780109-28788632 GCF_013103735.1 Etheostoma cragini
CGCACCCGACCCCTTTGGATCCTCCCACAGGTGGTGGGCCCATGGGCTGGAGGGAGAGGTGCCACGTTGCTTGTTCGGCCTTGCCCGACCGGGCTCCGTGGCAAACCCGGCCACCAGACGCTCGCTCACGAGCCCGCCGTCTGGGCCTGGCTCCAGACGGGGGCCCCGGGCTTCCTCCGGGCAGGGTCTCTCTATCCCTTCCTTGCTCTACCATCGAAGTCTTTGAACCATTCATTGTCTGGCCCCTCCCCTGAGACCTCTTTGCCATGGGAGACCCTACCAGGAGCACAAAGCTCCAGACAACACAGCCCTCAGGTTCATAGGGACACACAAACCTCTCCACCACGATAAGGTGATGGTTCCCGGAGATGATGTGTATCCATGAACATTAAATGAACATTAAACATCTTACCTTGTCTGTTAACTATCTTACCTGAAAATAGGTTGTAAAGGATTTTCAAATCATGTATAATGTTTTTATTTACGTTTTACACAATGTCCTAACTTCATTGGAATTTCCGGATATCACTGTTTTCAGCTGGATGTACAATACCTTCCATTTTTTGTGTTGGATCTAAAGGAACTCCTTTAGATTATGGTTAACCATTGTGTTCATATAATAATCAATCCAGGCTAACGTGAATGACAGTTACTGCATGTTGCTTCCTCTAAATGTCAGGTTGTGGTCGACTAACGGGGCCAGCTCGTTATTTTTGATAAATCGATCAGACTTGCAGGTCATGCGCTCTAGCAAGAAACTCTGTGTATCCAAGAACAATTAAATCAGTGGAAATGACGTTAGATCGGACATAGACTTCTGTAGTAGATTAGTGTTATGTTTCCTGCGTCGCGGCTCCGAACCGTAAAATTATTTGGGACTGACGGACCCCTTGTTTCTTTGGGCTAACTATATTAGCTTTAGCCTGGCTGGTAGCAGCTTTTTGCGGGGGGAAATGGCCGGGAGACGTTGTGATCATGTTGCATTAATCAGGGGATTTAGTTTGTATTTGCAGCGAACATAAAACACTGACTAATGTAGCTTAACTGACTACCCATCAAAACTATGCGCATCACTGTGTCAGCGGCACTTGCTGCCTATGGTACTTTTCTAAACACGGGGAGCCTCACTTCCCATAACAAACCCCGTTGGACTAACGTCACGTAGGGGAAGGGTCGGCCGGTAATAATCATGCAAAAGTAGAACGAGGGAAGTTTACTTTTCTATCAAGCAGCTAAAAACTTTTAGCGTCCACATCGCAACGTCCTGCGATGTGACTATCGCCCATGAGCACATCGCAATGTCGATGCTAAAACACCATATTGTTCAGCCCATACACAGTATATATCTCTCCTGATATACTGTACACCTGAAATATAGATTACAAAAACATTCACATTAAATCATTTTCAAACTTATTCCATTGTATATGCTCAATCTTGTAATCTTTTTTTTCTCTATTGCAAACACAAACAAACACACACTCACACACACACACACAAAATCTCTCTCTGTTGCTCTCTTTCTAGACGAATCTAAAGCAAAGGTCACTGGCTCGCTCCAAGATAATAAAAAAACCAACTAATTCCCTTTGGTACCGGCAAAAGACTCTCTCACATTTAAAAGAAGTTGAAATAAATAAATTGTAAGGAATATAAAGAAATTAGAAAATTTGTCCTAAACATCTACACCTCCATCTCATATACTTGCCTCCCCTAACATTCAGAGCTGCGTACACACACACACAAACACACACACACACACACACACACTCCTACACAGTGTTCACTCAAGAGTCGGAAGTGTGCACTGGCTCAATTTGTCCAGTAACTAAAAGGTCGTGCAGAGAGTGTTTTACCAGGAAGTCGGTATTTCAGAGCTCATTTGCTCCCCTTCTAGCTCACAGTGTTGAAGGCAGCAGTGTACAGACAGACACAAGCAGTGGGAAAAACAAAAGCTACGTTTCCATATGCCTGCCAAGCCAATTTAATACCTAGTATAGAAGTGATAAGCGGGGGGTGAAGTACACCTTTCAGTCATCTTGGGTTGAAGTGAGGTCTAAATCTGAAAATCTGACAATTTTCAGAAAAAGGTAAGTGTCTTTAACCTATTGTAGATCTGTATTGAAGTTTGCTATTGTGCAAAATATCATATTTCATCTGTTCCCCAGCTGAAATCGAAACAAACTTTTCAAAGTATTCAAATTAGGTCCACGGTTTCACAATGGGGCATTAAAAAGACTAAAACTGAGTCTCATGTTGTGTGAAAATGGTTCAAGCACAATACATAGCAAATTGGCCCTATTGAAGATAAACTACTAGTAAAGCAGAATGCAGAGAGATGCTGATTAGCATGCGAGTTATATGATTATGACCTTTGTCTTTGGCAAAATAACATTGGCAATTTGTGGTGAAATTCTGCCTTGACACATTACGGATAAGGCAGGTTTGCACAGGATTGCGCCAGCAACCTTTGCAATCATTACCAATTACTAGAGGTTTCCACGTAATACTAGTCATGTGTAAATAAGGCTTAAATCTTTGTGTTTTGATTGGTTTATATGTCTGTTATAATTAATTGTCTTTTAGAAATGATGAAAACCATGTTGACTTGCCTTTTTTGTTTAGTTTTTTTACCATGAGTTACTCTTTGAGACTTTTTTGGCAATTGAGCTTCAGAAGCATTGTCACTATCTGGCACAGAAAAAGCAAGACAAATCAAGATTTTATGTGGATCGGAGACATTTTAGTGATAAGAGTAAATGGGGCTATAGGACAACATAACAATTGTTTTAAATTAAACTGCCAAGGAACATTTCATCTACATTTGCATGACTTCATATAAAATGGTTCTACCTTCTGTCACAATCATACTGTGGCTGCTATAGACATTAAATATAAGGAATGTGAAGGCAGAGTATCTACATGGGATCTTATTTTTGTGACCCGGGAATTGTTGAAAAAAGGCAGACATATTGGCATTGTCTGTGTGTGTGTGTGTGTATGTGTGTGTGTGTGAAAAAAGTATGACAAGAGTCTAGCTGATGCCTTGCGGACACACTCTAGTAGGTCTAGTAGGCAATCAAATCTGAGACCGATGACTTTTAAAAGTAGTCTTGATTTTTGAGTCCTAAGACCTACTGATCATGAGCACCCACAAGTATTAAGAACTACAACACTGATATGAAGGGTACAGTGAAGTGGCATCTTGTAGCCTTGCCATAAAGCAATGACAATCACAAATTCTAAACAGAAATGAAGTTCTTGACCGTTTGGTTTTCACATGTCACATTGGGGAACACTAGAACAGCTCAATCATCTGTATGGCTCCTACTTAGAGTATCTTCTTTAGTCGTATGTATTGAAACCATTTGATGAGGCGCTTACGCTAAATTAGCATTCAGGGCTGACCAAGCAGCATTATGAATTAATGAGTAGCGCAAAGGTCAACGCAGTAGAAGAGTGTTGCAGTTGTATAGCTGCTTGGTCAATTACATCACACTTCTCACACTGAGCAGTGTGATAATGCAACAATCTCACTTCCATAGACACAATATAACACATCAAAATTTAGTACGCCAGCCTAAATTATTAGTTGTTTTTTTTTTACTTTCTCTTCTGTGTTCATAAAAGAAAAACAAGTGGAAAACTCTATATTCCCCAAGGTATCACTGAGGATTTTGGCCACGCATTTGTTGTTGTGTTTTCTTCTACAGTGCAAAACACCTACTGTTCACGTCTACTGTGTTAGATTGAGTTTTTAATTAGCACAACAAAGGATCAACTGTACTCCACTGACATCACTCCAGGGACAGGCTCAGACGTTCTCAACAGCTCTCAAAAGGAAATTAATTTTCTCACTTTCTGTAATTATGTGATATGTATAAGATGCATAAAAATCAACTGTTACCATTCAAGGAGTATTTTAGGCTATTTATGGGACTTGCGCATTGCATCTGTGCTGTAACACATATTTCCAAATTTTTATCAAATCTGACATCTGAAATCTGACAAATATTAGGAATCATCTGAAATGGATGGAGCATTTCACGAGTTGGGAAGGCATTCTTACAACTTTGGTGTGTTCATGACCTTTACATCCTAATGTGGAAACCACATGGACGCTACAAAGAAAATATTTTGGAATTTATTGCTCAGAGCGTTTAAACAACATGTTAATAGATATGACATCAAAGCAAAGGCATCAGTTCAGATGACCCATGAAATATCCGACGCCCCAAAAAAAAAAAAGTGTTGTATCTGCCTTGTGATTCGGAGCCAGTCCAAAATCTTGCTTGGCCAATGCTACACCCTTCCACCAGTTTATACCCGTAATCCTGCTGACAGACAGACAAACCAACAAACATAAACAAGAAATAAATAACGTTTGATTGTTTCATGTATTTGATTTACAGTCTTTTCACCATTTTGTCTGCAACTGTTTTTTGCCCACTCCAGTTTCTCAACATGATCATGATTTATTTGCTAATGCCGTTTCCACGTTGTTGCATTTCAAACTTTTCCACCTTAGCCACTGAAAAATATTTTTTTTTACTTTGCATAGAGAAAGCTGATAAACATTGGACTACTATGTACAGATGGTATGTATATGACTGCATATAAAAAGTATATATACAAATATACTGTACATACTCAGGCCAACTTCCGTGCCGATTTAACAGTTCTATAAACATTGTAAACAGTAAGACAATAGTGCAATTTGAAAGTTCAAATGGTGCTGGAATAATAATAATTAAAGAATAATTATTAATATAACAGGTTGCTTAGCGCTATATAAATTGAATAAAAATGAATATACCTGAGATGGCTACAATGCAAATGCTTGCACAAAATATTGTAATAAAAGAATTCTGTCTTTTTTTTTACTATGCCCCCTGAAGTGGCTTTCTGGAGTCTCAATAAACAAAGCTAATCCCCCCTTGCTCTCAATCCACATTTAACATACAGACATTACAGTGATGTTATTTAACTCTTTGCTCCTCTGCACGGTGCGTTCTACACACACACTAAGGGGTGCTTTTTACATTGTATCTGACGCTGACAGCCACTGCCCAGGCGTCCGTGTTTTCGCGGGTTTGGAGTAAAAACAGTATCCAAACCGTTGAACTTTTTATGTAATCTAAAACCCGTTACTAGCCTATTATAAACTACCATGTCTTATTTGATGAACATGAAGTGACCACCAAACCCCATAATACCTAAAGCAAACCAATTAGCATATTGTAACATGATTAAATACAATGTTCCATTGGTCCCTTTCTTCACCAATAAATAAACATAAATCCCTGCTTGAGAGACCCCTGAATTCACGAGATTAGACAAGGCCAACCATTTTCAGTTTCCTGTCTTATTATTCATGTGTCCCTTTATCTGTTGTCTGTCATTATGTCACATATTGTAAGTCCTTTATGAAAGCCCAGCTAATGGAAATCCCAATAGACAAAAGTCATTGTGAAGCATTTCCAGGCAAACTACTTTGTTCTAAAGCATGCCTACAGACGGTTTCTGTCCACACAATCGGATTGAAGTGTCTACTGTTTATCTTGAGAAATAGTGTTATTTTTGGAAAAAGAGGTTTGACTTTTTACTGGAATTCAGTCATGTTTTGATGCCACCATCTAAATGCTCCATTGTACTGAGGTGAGCTGTACAGATAGCTCAAAACCTCAACAAAATCAACTTGTGAGAGAATAAAAGATATCCCCTGGTGTTGTTTTGTGCTTCTACACACACACACACACACACAGACCCACACACACACACACGCACACACACACACACATATACACACGGCCTTGGGATATCAGCTTGCTTTGTGCAGAGGTGAGTAGTCAGGACTGTCCTTATCATGGCTTGATGATAATAAAGAAGGTGGGATGCTTTTCTCCCACATGGAGAGCAGATAACAGAGAGAATGCTCTGAGATACTGTGCCGCAGACCAGCTACCCATCTCCTTCCTCTCCCCCTGCCTCCCTCCCTGTGTCTTTTCCTCTGTTCCCTTTTTTGTTGTCTGAGAGACACATCAGATCGTGTTGCAGAAGGAAAAAGTGAATGGCCGACAGGTGATACCGTGTCTGCTTGCAGGTAAGGAATGTCAGATGGTATTAAGAGGAGAAAAGAGCTGAGAGAGAAAAGAGAGATGGGGAAAATCAAAGAGCTGCAGGTGCAAAACAATGTCAGGAAGCTGGAAATATTAATGTGCCATTTGTATTAAAGGAGCCTTTCTAAAGTGCAGAAAGAAAGGTACAGAAGAAAAATGTAGCCTACATGTATCACATGAATACACTTACAAGTTAAAAATGGTTAAATGATTTTTTTTTTTTTTTTAAACTGAGACATGATATGTCAATATGACTTAGAGAATAATATAAAGCTTGAGTGAAAATATCCTTCCAAAGACCTGAAGAGGCTGGAAAACACTTTGAAAATAACTTGTCCATGCATCACACACACACACACACACACACACACACACACACACACACACACACACACACACACACCTCAGTACCAAAGGGAAAACTATGTCTAAGTTTGTCATGTTTCTCTGCTGTTTGGTGAATAGCAGGAAAAAAAACACTTGGTCTTAAGTTTTTTTTGACGCAACTTTGTGTTACACTGTAATACACAGCCAGCTGTTCAGATGATGTAACACTCTCTGGGGTTGTGCTGAGTCTGACTTACTGTACTGTACCAAAATGCAACCTAAAAACACGTTTGCGGTACAGATTACAATGTCTGCATTATTTATTTTAAGTATGGTATTGACTGTGGCCCTGATGTCCTTCAAAACAATTGTTCTGTTTATACTTCATATACATGTCTGTGCATGGAGACATACACAAATGTGCAGATGTCCGTTAAATTCTCGGGAACAGACATCCAGACATAATTATATGATGATATTTATGTCACATGGACCCTCACAGACCCTCATGGCTATGATATATAAAAAAGCCCAACTATTAATACAATCAGATCCTGGGCTGCTTGACCGCACTGTAGTCACTCGCTATCTTTAAATTGTCATTCCCTCCACCCATGGGTTTCACCTATAACCTGTCAAGGAACACTGTACTGCGGAGGTGGCACTGTTTCCTCCACTCGTGAACTTTGTTAGAACTTTTAAGCCTTAAATCTTCAAAATATACGGTAATTCGACACATTGATTGAAGGTTTAGCCTCTCATGATTCGATTAAGCCCACCCACAAAGTATTAGATGACTTAAAGCAGTTATCCAACTGTAATAAAGTTGCCATGACAATGATAAAGAAAGTGCAACAAGTGTTGAGAGTTGTAATTCCATTCATTCTCCCTTAATTCTCAAGTTTTCTTCATGTAAAGGGACCTACAATAAACTGTGTGAGCCTAGACTGGGTGAACCACTCTGCCGGCGATCTGATTTCGCCCTGCAGCTCGGTCTGAAAACTTGGTTATATTGGCGGTTTTAACTCAATGATGATAGAGAAGCGATCCAAGCAGCTTCTTGCTTACATTCAACATAGCGGCCACCAAACGCCACCAAAGCGCAGCCACTGATGCCGCTGTCCCTTCTATGTCACCCGGATTATCGCTTTTATTGGTTCAAGGACTATCCATTTGCGTACATTCATTTGAACTATGCCCGTTGGTCACCCCTCTTGTGCAGAGAACATAGAGAGTGTCCCCAGACCAATGCTTAATCTCAAATCTATTGAGCTTGGCTTGGTATGGTGATAGCCAGACTAGTGTGTATGAAGTCAGCTCTGTTATCAATCCACTGTGGAAGAACTATCTCCCTGTCTCTCCCAGACTGCTCAAACCACGGCTGTCTAGAGTTTCACTGTTATATCACAAAACTCCCAGAAACCTCAGCTGGTAAAATAGTGGCTCCCTGGACAATTTGTCTGTGAGCAAATACTGATAAAAATGTATTACCCAAGGAAGAAACAAAAAAGAAGAAGAGATGCCTAAAAGTAGACAGTAGTCCTGCTTAGGGGATGCACAGGGCTGGGATAAAGCCTGACGATGTCCTTCTTCTTTCGCTATCACCACCATCTATTTTGCAAGGGCACCGTCGCTGCATCCGGGACTTAGCACCGCCCAGGATGCTTGTCATTGGTTTTAAAAATGCAAACCAGAGCATTTCAGATCCCCCCCCCCCCATCCTAGAATAGAAAAGTGATTAACCAGACCATACTCCGGCACTGAAAAAGTCTAGTTGAGAAATGGAGGTCTGGCATGGCCGAACTAAGGTCACTGTAATGGTTAAGAAAAGGACCCTTTGCTTCACGGTCACATATGCATCATAAAGGGTGAAGGAAGCGTTTAAATCCTTAACTTAAGCTTAGATAGCAATACTGTAATGTAAAGCAACTGAATGCCACTACTATTGCTTACAAAAACAAACATTTATTGCGATTGTATTTACAGTGTTCAGTTTAATAGTTTTTTTTTTTTTTTTTTTAACAGTATGTTTATTGAAATTTTCTTTTACAAGACAATTCACACAGATACATTAACA
>NC_048415.1:28788732-28793557 GCF_013103735.1 Etheostoma cragini
AAATGCAGGATTTCTTAAAAAACAACTGAGCACGAGGAAAACGCGTCTGCTCACCGTGCCGCCATAACCGGAAGTCCTGTCACCCAGTTTAATAGTTTTAATAGAATATACAGTGCTTCGTATGGGTTTTTTTAGCTACTGGGGTATTGGGCCAATCACATGTTGCAAAACCATACAAATAGTCTTTTAATCTAGATCAGGGTACAAAAAGGATTTATACAGTTGTCTGTGTATTGTTTGACTGAAGAATTTTCTATACTATGTTATTTTGGTCAATACCTTAAAAGGTACCGAGTACCATTACACAGACCTTACAAGTACTGCCTTCAAATCTGCAACTGAAAGATCATTTAACCACTTTTACACAGAAATGTCACTTTGTTAGTCAAGGGGGGTGCTACTCAGTTGTGTAAGGACTTCTGTGGATCTGGTGGAGCCTTGTCAAGTTGCAAGAAAATATCCCTGATGATGTCATTAGCTTGGCTTAGATTTGGAGACTACAATGTCCAAAGAATAGGCCTGCGTTTCAAGCTGAATTTGTAGAGTATAAATGATGTGGAAAGGCATTCCACAGGCGACGAGGCTCTTGTGAAGAGACACTAGAAATGTTCCCATCAACGTATTTTTATGTGCATTTTGAAGTATAGAATTAGAAAATGTTCGATGGAAATGGCAAATTATTTAAAAAAAATCCCCAAAATAATCGAAAAGGTTTTTGCGCTCGCTTGAGGTGGGTTTCGCCTTTTTTGAAAAAGAGTTGTGCAAAAAATGGGAGATAGAAACAGCTTTGCCGAATAAGTTGTGACATAGCAAACATGTAACTCATATGACTATAGTCCCGTCGCCATTGGATGGGGGACAGATCAGGATATGGGTCCCATCCAGTGCACTGTACACTTGTGGTACTCGGTGCAAAGTGCAGTTGTGGTCTGCTATAGCCTTGTCATCAGCCACATCGGGTAAATTGCCGAATTGGTTCAACAGCTTGAATCTTATAGCCCGGCACACTGCATATACATAGTGGTGAACGGTTGTCTTTGTTGACACCAACAGTCTTTGCTACCTCTCTCATTTAGCCAAAGAATTTGGCTTCTAAAAAACCTGTGACCAAACTGCTTTGCGTAGTCTAGTTTATTCGCTCATTTTTTTATTTTTTTTGCGACATTTTTAAATTTTGCTTCAAACCCACTTGATAATTATGCAAAAGTACTCTTTATGCAGAATATGTCCTCTCAGATTTACTATCCATCCATCCTCTTCATCAGTAGCTATTCATCATCTTATTATCACATACATTATCATATACAATATAGATACTTTGACTTTATACTGATATGATAACCGGATATGTAAGCAACGTTTGAACTGCTTACATTTGATCTGAATCTGCAAATGTACTGTCAAATTTTAACTAAGTGCAGTTCTTGAGTAAATTGTACACAGTTGCGTTCCGCTGCTGAGCATCATCCTCACTACTTTCATAAAGATTGCTTTTTGTGCATATTATCTCCGCCAAAGAGGTCATGTTTTCGACTCGGTTGGTCTGTTTGTTGGTTGGTTGGTTGGTTTGATTGTTTCTCTGTCAGCAGGATCAAAGGAAAAAAACTACAGAACTGATTTTCATGGAACTGAATCATTGGGTGGACACACAAATTATTTTTCACTTTCGTTAACATTGCAGGTGTGCTGCATTCTCGCTATCAAAGTAATCGGAAAGAAATAGTTCCTGACCAGGAAAATTCACACTGCATTAACATTGAAATATAGTGCCCTTGTAGTTTCTATTAAATAAGTCCTCTGTGCTCCTTTCTTATAGATGAATGTGTAATATTTTAGATTTAAAAAGCAGCCCCTCTACCTTCTTCCTCTGTCTCTCTCTAACACACACAGGGAAACAATGCTTGCGGCCATAACACCTGTTAAATACAAACCCCCGGCTGTCTGTGTACGTGTGTGTACGTTCTACCACTGACACATGCAAAACACGGTAAGACAAAACCACAGCAGGTAGGCAACATTGTACTGCAAGTCCTTTTGCACTCCCTCTGGTCTGAATATTACTAAGGAGGAACCTCTAGAGGACAGGGCACGAATGCATACAGCACACAGTGACGGGGCTGACTTTGTGCTGTGGGTTGCGTGGTAACGGGTGCACCTACACACTCATTAACAGCTCCAATCACTTGCTTAATCAGGAAGCAAAATAAACTGAACTGCAATAACCTTCCAAACTCCAACTGTGAGAAACTTGGTCTCTGTTGTTACTTCCCCTCATGCTTTTCACCATCAAACTCACACTGCATTATGGGTAGATTTTGATGTCAAACATGACAGCATGCATCACTTAATTTACCTCCCATGTATTTACAGTAAATTAAGCTACTACTGATTATTTTAAATAAATAGGAAAATATTGTTAACTTGTTTGCTGGACTCAATCTCAAAGCAGCAAGGGCTCATGTAAAGTGATTACCCTGAATGACTCTTTAACCAGAGAAGGACCAGCGGCAGGTAAACACAGCAAGTGATGGATGAAAGAAAGAAACTTCTTATGTAAATTTAGGTTAAACAAGAGCACATTCACTTACCCAGTTGAAGTACATGAGCTGCAAGCAAACTGAATCTATACATTTACCTTGCAAAGCTGAGATGGCTGAACGCCCCAGTAGTTGCTTCAGTCTGTGTGAATGCCTCAAAGATGGGGCCACAAAGGATATAGGCTGCTCTAATAGTTTCTTTTCTATGCTTCTACTGCTTCTGCCTGTGTTTCTCCAGCTAATACACTACAGCAGACAGAAAGAGTTACCTGACACTGCCTGCCTACGAAACACTGCTTGGTTACCTGTATGACTGTTTACCTGTCTACAGTAACTGGCTGCCCTTAGGGCTCACCTTCATGCCTGCTAGTCTGCCCTGACTGTGTTTTAGTCAAACTGTCCACCTGAATGCTAGCTTCTCTCTCTCTCTCTCTCTCTCTCTCTCTCTCTCTCTCTCTGTACTGACATTAGCATAGCCCTTCCTCCTTTCTAACCAGCACTCATCTAACCTGTTTGGCAGTGTGTTTTTTGTGTGTGTGTATGTGTGTGTGAGTTTGGAACTGTTCCCTTGCTGTTTTTCACAGTGGTACTACAGACACACGCGCACACATTACAATACACAACTCTCTGTTGTCACGGTGTTGTGAGCACATGTTTATTCATTGGCAAAATGAATTCAAATGCCATTGTGCTCTCAGTTTATGTGTGACTGAGTATGCAATTGTGAAAGTATATTCTTTTGGATCATTACTTGTTTTTGGTTTTGTTCTCATGTCAACCCTTATACTTGCTTATTAAAAAAGCATTATGGAACTTTGGAAAAGACACATCATAAGAACATGAGAGGCTTATGATGTGCATATATTGTATGTCCTGTCTCTGCATTGTTACCAATATAGTGCTGGATATTCAGAAAGGTGGCAGTGTGAAAGTGAAAGGGAAATCTGTTATATTACTTTTAAGATAGTATTAACCCACATCAGGGCTGTGAAACACAGTTCAGGGGGGATATTGTTTGGCGTTTTAGAAGTTTAGACAGCTAACGTTAGCTAACGCTACGCCGATGTTTGCTAACGTTAGCGCACCAGCATTAGCCTAGCTTACTAACTTCCTAACGCTTACTGTAGCAGTATTGTCTATGTAGCTATTACGAGTTATCACCATATGATATCAAGGGGAATGGCTACAGTGTTCTGACACTGTTTTTGCTTTTATATCAACAAATAACCCAAAGTGATTGTCTTGATACTGTCATGCATAAGACCTTTTTTTCTGTACCGGACTCGGTCTTGACTCGGACTCAAACCTCTCTGGACTCGGTCTTGACTCGGACTTTAACCTCTTAGGACTCGGTCTTGACTTGGACTCGACTAGTCCTGGCCTTGGACTTGTCATTGACTCGACAAAGGTGGTCTTGACTACAGCCCTAACCCACATTGATCACACTTTATAATAACCATCATTAATAACTAATAGACTGATTCAACTTAAGTTAATAGCTATTTTACTGTTTCAAAAAATTGAAATTATAATAAGGCCTAATAATATTTCTATAATAATAGAACTTACTAATTATTAGAAAATGCTTCAATTTATGCTGCACACATCATAACATTTGATATATTTTTTAATGACCAAGAAATCATTTGTAAACTGTCTATAAACATTTTTGGATGACTATTATGAAGTTGCAACTGATGATTATTAAACCTTGTTCATGGTTAATAAATACTTTTTAAAGGAGCCATAAACATTATTTAGATAGTTATAAAGAGTACACAAAAATAGCAAGTAATCATCTCTTTTATCTCTTTTATTATCTCTATTATTATTATTATTATTATTATTATGAGCAAAACTGGGTATCACTCCTACTGGTTTACGAGCCAAAAGGAGCAACCGGCATCCTAATAACTTAGATTCATATAGCTCATATCATGAAATCCAAAGATGCTTCACACAAGTAACTTTATAGGACGACAAGTGAAAGAAAATTGTAAGCCAACACAAACACGGACTAAATGGAATTAACTGAAGGACAAATTCAGGGTCTGTTTTGAACCATTTACAATTGTCTCCATCTGTTAAAAGCCCAACAGAGTATGACTCACCACGCTTTGCCCGTCGTCTGTCACTTTCCCTTTTAGCTTTTAGTTGTTCTTTTTTTAAATTTCCTTCCAGTATCAGTCATAACTACAGCAGATAACTTCTAAAATATACACTCACCGGCCACTTTATTAGGTACACCTGTCCAACTGCTCGTTAACACTTAATTTCTAAGCAGCCAA
>NC_048415.1:28793657-28796818 GCF_013103735.1 Etheostoma cragini
TGAATCTATGCCACGAAGAATTGAGGAAGTTCTGAAGGCAAAAGGGGGTCCAACCCGTTACTAGCATGGGGTACCTAAAAAAGTGGCGGGTGAGTGTATATTAAAATACAATTAGGCCTATATAAGGAAATCTCATGCAACACTTTATCTGGCTGGATACACTTGCACAGGCTTTTCCGGTGTTATGCTAATATCTTGGACCCTTCACAATGTGTTCCTATAGCACTGTCTACCTTCCGCAAATTTGTGACTTTGCTGGAAAAATCTGACCTGGGAAAAGACATTAATAAAAACTTAATTTAAAAAACTGAGTACTTTTCTCTGTTTGTCTTGTTTGCTGTAACGGGTCATGTTGGGGCGGCTGTGGCTAAGTGGTAGAGCGGTTGCCTGCCAATCGGAAGGTTGGTGGTTCGATCCCCGCCCCTGCAGCCATTGTCGAAGTGTCCTTGGGCAAGACACTGAACCCCGAGTTGCCCCCGGTGCTGCGCATCGGAGTGTGTTAATGTTTATCTGATGAGCAGGTGGCACCTTGTATGGCAGCCCCGGCCATAGTGTATGAATGTGTGTGAATGTTGAATGTTTCGGGATGTAAAGATGTAAATGTAGATGTAAAAGCGCTTTGAGCAGTTGTTAAGACTGGAAAAGCGCTATATAAATACAGCACATTTACATGTATCATCAGAAAGAACACTAAACAGTTTCAGAAACATTTAAAAATAACATATAGTCACTTAAACAGAAAAATAACTATCAACTCAAGTTTAATTAACTATTTATACCATTTATTGTAAAATTGATCATTGATAGTTGACAGTAAAGTTGATAATTGTTACCAAGTTTAGTAAAATGAACTGAACCCCATAATACTACCTTTTGATTCTCCATAGTCTAATTCAGCAAAAAGGCATTTCCAGTAACGTGTAGTTACATTTTTCATCAGGCCACGGAGTAGGGTCCATGTATCCAGCTGATTTAACTACAGCTCAGGATACTGTATTGTTGGAACATGTTAACTTCCTTCCTGAGATTATTTTGCTAAAAGTGGATTCTTGTGTATAAACAAATCAGGAATGACAATATAGGAAACACAGTTATAATAGCTGACAAATACAAATACTACGCTGAGTACAACTACATTAATACAGTGTGTACATGCTTAAAGTGTGTTTTTAAATGCTAAATAGGGTAATAGGGTAAAGTAAAATGTTACCTGATGTTCCCCTAAAAATTCTCATTCACCTTAATTTGTAAATACTATGATTATTTCTAGCGGTAGTATGAATAGTAAAGGTTGTGGTAGGCATACTGTACTTGTTACAGTATTGTAAAAAAAAGATGCATTCCAATTGCGAACAATTTAATCATTAAATAAATTCTAATGGGAGTTTGGTGCACACTATATGACATCTTGAAATCGTATGATGCATGCCAAAGGTAATAAACCTCTGTTTTTAGTACAACCTGCTGTGTTCTGCAGCTAATATGATGCTTCTCAACCATGTATACAATCACTTAACATAAAAAAAACATTAAAACAAAGTCTAGACAAGTTTAGCTCATTTATTACACTGATTATTAAAAAATGAATGCTCATTTTTCTATATGCTTAACTTGGCTTGTTTTGGACAGACAGGGGTTTAAATCTGGCAGAGTTTGCTGGTGGGCTAAAATTTTACTCCTGCACATAAAGGACTGCATTATGTTTTATTATAGTGTAATGGCATTCAGTGTATAGACTTGTCTTTTATATCTATTCCATAGAGCCACTTTTTTGTTTTTTAGATTGGTAGTTATGACTTATGCAAGTCACAGATTTTTTTTTTTTCTTTAGAACACACTCAATTTAGGTTTTACTTGGGACATGAGCAGGATTTGCAAACTACAAATGTAACAACATCACAGCAATCTGGCTCTGAAATAGCATTCAATGTAGAGGTGTGGAGAGTGAATCATACAGTAAGCTCACAGCTCCTCCTCAGAGGTTGGACACTGGATCTGGGCAATGTCTGAAAGAAACTGGTTGTTGCAGTCCTATAACAATGGGAACTGTAAAGGGAGGTGGTCCAAGTGCAGTCCACGTTCAGACTGGAGACCAAAGTGACCCAAATACTTTATTTTATTGTTAAGCCTATATCTAATGTTTTAATGACAGTTTGAACAGCCGCAGTCAAATGGCATCACATTGTTTCTAGTTCTGATTGGGCCACTTTCATATGTGGTCTAAATTTGTCACAGGTTGGATTTAAAAAAAGTCCCCCATTAGTCTGGACGCTCAGATCAGATAAACAATATATTTCCCAACTCTGGGATAATAAAATTATACTTTGAATATGTTTTTGAATGAACGTTAATTGACCAGTCGGAACACCCTTATTGTCCTTATTTAAATCATTTTTTTAAAGTTGTAACATGCAGAAATAGCTAAAGTTATTTCACTAGAAAATAATGAACTTGCATAATGAATGCAATGCAGACCTTTGGGATTGGGCCCTGCACTGCAGGCTCATATGACATCATCCAGAGGTCCAGTGGCTGTAACAATGGCTATATGACAATGAATTTATCATTGGTATTATCATATGATAATGATCAATTGTGGCTGTAAAGCCTAAAAACATGGAAGTAACCTTATTAACGTCTCTGTTCCCAAACTGCCGACTATTTGCTAGTAGCTAGCAGTAGAAATTAGCATGACATAACAATTACATCTACTTGGTTCTTTTACTACATCCAAGCATTTAAAAAGGGTGCTGTAAAACAATAGAATTGAGCCTTAAGGGCTCTGGTCTGATCGTAGCCTAAAGGTGTACACCTTTTTAGATGTGCTGCAATGTGACCATTTATTTTTAAACTAGTAGTGTCACAGGGTGTTCAAACTGCAGAGCGGCGTTCACGATGTGCAGCAAAAACAAAGTGAGTAACAGTATTTTTCCAATTCACCCAACTCCAGCAGGAAGAGTGGAGGCAGTAGTAAAGAAGAGTAGAGTTGAGGGCAGTATATATGCAGTAAATTACAGAGATTACTGCAGTCCTATAGCAGGCTTTCAGATAAAAAAACCTGCCCTGCGTTAAAACATAAGGAGTCTGTTGTGGTTTGGGGTTTTTGTTGGGTTTGTTTTCCCGTTTCTGCCTCCTTGTGAATGTCTCAGTGTTTTCCCAGG
>NC_048415.1:28796918-28872283 GCF_013103735.1 Etheostoma cragini
AAAGACTTTTTGTTGACTTGCTCCTGCCGCCTCCTTCTCTCTGCGTTTGGGTCCTCACCGCACACCCCCCACAACAGAGTCCAAAAGAAGTCAGGTTTGTGTAAGAGATTCAAAGGTTGGAAATCTTATCTAAATCCAAAACACTGCAAGTGGTTTGCATACAACTAACATTTATTTTTATTTGGGGATTATTTTCACTGTTGCTTAATACGTAGAATATTATCTCAATTTGGATTCTAAAATGTCAGAAAATTGTGAAAAATGTGAATCCCAAGAGGACGTCCTGAAATGTCTTGTTTTGTCCACAACTCAAATGTATTCAATTACTGTCACAGAGGAGTGAAGAAACTAGAAAAATATTCACATTAAATAAGATAGAATCAAACTAGTTTTACTCAAACGGATTAACCATCCTATCCCCAAATCTCGTGGTGGGTTTAAAAATAAGCATGTTTTGTTTAAAAGATCGGCAGAGGAAAAAAATTCACCCTAGAAAAAAGTTACAGTAAAAGTACCTTGAAAATGTTGCTTAAGTATAGTATTTAAGTATCATTAAGACAATGTAAAAAGTATTAAAAGTCATAGCACTCAAGGCAAAAAACTAGTAACTAAAGCTGTCTGATGAATGTAGTGGAGTAGAAAGTTCAATATTTCTCTCTGAAATGTAGCAGTAGAAAGTGGTATGAAAAGAAGAGACTTAAGTAAAATACCTTTTTTTACTTAAGTACATTACTTGAATAAATGTACTTAGTTACATTCCACCACATCTTTGTGAGAATTGTGCCAAATAATAGTATGTAATAATATACCCTCAGGGAAATGTTCTATTACCTGAACCAACTGTTTTTCTATTTAAAAAAAAAGTTTATCTTAATTTATCTTACTTTTTTAAATGTGTTTTATACCATTACATCTGTGAAACACTGCTCAAAAGATATGTAGGAGCTATTCTTGCTTCTAGCGTGCTTGTGCTTGTTAATTTGGGATGCGAGACTTGTGGATACAGTGACAAATGAGCCCACAGTGTGTAATAATGTGACAGAAGCAAAACACGCTCAGAAATGGCTTGGTTTTCACAGGGTTAATTGATTATCAAAATAGTTGGCAATTAATTTAATAGTTGACAATGAATATTAATCTTTGCAGCTCTAGTTTATAATGATTTGAGACAGGATTTTAAAACTCTGCAGAGTTATTCCTGCAGCAATCTTTATATGTATTATTATCATATGTGATTATGTCTGAAGTACACAGTAAGTAGTAAGTAGTATAGGCCCACAGTTGCACATGCAGTGCTTTGGGGTCCTTCTTTAAGTTACTTCGAAATGAAATGGTTCCCGAGAATGCTGCAAGCAGCGATTCAAGTGGCAAAGCAATCAGCCCATTCCAAACAGGCACGTCTTGAACAGGCCCTGCAGTAGTATCCTAACAAACTCAGTGACTATGCATGATTGCTCAAGCATATGCAGTCATTTTATCTGTTTAGTGGGTAATGGAGGAACAGGTAAGAAGCTGGGATCCTTAACCTTACTAAAGGTCCATGACAAATTGTGAAACAGACAGGAATCAAGTTAGCATAATTCACTGTACACTATGGAAGTTTGATATTTACTTAGTGTTACTCATTTTACATGTAAGGACCATCAATTGCATTCAAATGGGAGATTAAGAAGGACAGAGAGAAATATAACAGATATTAACTAGAGTAAAATAAATAGCGAGAACAAAGGTGGAGCAGTATATAAAATGATTATTTTATCCTCACTCTTCAGCCTCTTGGCAGGGCATGTCTTTTTCAATTGTGTCCCTGTTGCAATGATACTGTCATCAGGCCCTCAGCGGATCAATATGCTCGCCTTTAATAGGCCTTTCATTAGCAACGCATCAATAACCTTCCAGCAAAGGACAGCCACTTGATGCCCGGCACCAACAACGTTTTGGCAGAAAACAAGTTTAGAGGGTTGAAGAGAGGTAATGATAATGGACTAAAAACATCTGGCAAATGGATGGTAAGAAACACAAAACCTGGATAACTAATTTAATGAGATTTCACATGAAAAAGGGATAATACTTCGCCTACTGTTAAGCTTGGTTTTGAGCTTTGGTGCATTAAAAGCCATTGAATATGAACAGAGAGAAAGAGATGAGAGTATGGGTGAAAGCTTGGAAGTCTGAACGATACGCATGATTACGATTGCTCATCATGCGGCAGCCGCATCATGCTGACTGAAAGTACTTTAAGGGACATTTTGAATTTTAGCTGGCCGTTTTTCTTTGCCAAGTTCTGGGTAAAAGAGCTTTATAATTTGTCCTTCAGCTTTAGTTTCTTAGAGTTGCCAGTCGCCTCATGTTGGTTTGAACACCAATTTTTGCTGCACTTGATAAGGATGGAGGAAATAACAACTTCTAAAATCCTCTTACACCTCTACCTTTATTCAGCAAACTTATCCACTCTGTAAAACACACTGATAATGTACTATGGCATGAGATGTTAAGTTGTTTTGGGAAAAATGCTCCTTTATCAAAATTCTTACCTATTTGGGGAAAAAAGAAACTTTGGTACTAAGAAACTTGGTTTTAAGTTATGGGCAGACAAAGGTATTGGTAAAAATTTCAGATCTGTTTTAAATTTTAACTAATGAGATTAAGCAAAAGATTGGCATAAACTCTAAACATTTTTTTGAGTACCTTCAGATAAGGAGATGCTTAATAAAGACAGATCATATTATCATAGCTGCATCAAGAGAAACCTCAGAGGATAAAAGATTAGCATGGTGTCTAGATCTTCCGGAAGGAATCACTGTGGAAGAATGGCAGGATATAAGTTTCGGGTGCCAAGTACAAACAATAATAACAAAATTCAAACTCCTCGGGTATAAATGGGTAATGAGACCATCCATTACCCAAGAATTACTACATCATATTCACCCTAACACACCGGATACTTCAAGTGCGGTGCACAGAAGAGTAACTTATTTCACTGCCTCTGGGAATGCACCCTCGTTCAAGAATTTTGGAAAGAGATCAAAACAATTTTATCAGCTAATCAATGAACAACTTCAACTATGTCCCAAACTTTGTATTTTTGGATGTCTCCCAGCAAGCTGTAGACTAAACAACAGCAGGAAGAATATGGTAATATTTTGTCTTCTTGAAGCTAAACATAAAATTGCACTGTCATGGAAATCTATTCACAGACAGACTAAGCAAAGCTGGGTTGAAGGGCTACTGCAATGCCTTGCCCTAGAGACTCTTACATATGTTGTTAGGTGAAATATAACACTTTTGTAAGAATGTGGGGCTCATTTATGCAGTTTCTGGAGGAGGGGGGGATTTTATTGCAGCTTTTGTAGTCTACCGGTTTCCTTTTTCTTTCATCACTGATCATATTTTGGAGTGTGTGAGCATTCAGCACACAGTGAATCCATCTGCGCATGTACTAGTTTGTCACTTGTCAATATTATTCCTTTCTTCTTAAACGCCACAATGTTAGTCAGTGTGTTACCATAGCAGTAAAACATACCACTACCATGTCTATATTGGAAATATCTTCAAATGCCTATTAGTTCTTATTGATGTGCCTTGTTTTGTTTTGCTCTGTTTTGTATCTTTGACTTGTAATTGAAAAACTCAATCAAAACATTTGTCAAAAAAGAATTGCCAGTCAAGATTCCTCATCTCAACCAAGTGGTGCTGAAAACTCTAAGATAATGAGCTAGCATGTGGTGAGTTGTGTCTAAAGGTTTCAATGACACTGTGAGATATAACACTTTTTAAATGTGTGACTCTGATTGTATTCCTTTAATAAGGGAGTTGGCTGTATTTTTCAATGATCACCTTGCAGAGATCCTTACAGCCCTAACAAGCATAAGGTACTGATGGCAAAGTAGCATCGGCTAACTGGAATATAAAGTAGCAGCACAGACATTAGTAAGATGGTAAAATCACATACAAAATTATTTTTTTTGCCTTTTGCATAATTTGCAAATCAAGGAATTTATTCTGTTAGACTCACATTTGGCCACCCCTAAGGATATCGGTGAGAAAACATTAAAGGGGCCCTCAGAGCAGGGCATAAACACAAATGTAAAGGCAACTGATCCAAACTGAAGAGAGAAAAAAGACATTTGGAGAAGAGCGGCAGAAACTGAGGAAGGTATGATGTGTTGTGGTCAGGCTGCCAAGCAGGCAATGAACTGCCAGCACTGGAGGAGACTGCTTTCTCATTTGTACGCCACTAGGCATGGGTGCAGGCATATACTCACACCTTATACTTCACATTCAAAAGATCTGCCTCAGTCTTCAACCTGAAGTGTTTGAAGATGTGAACATTTTGAATGAAATGTCAGTGCAAAGTCCAAAAAACATCATTAATTAGAAAGGAAAAGACATAAAAAGGTGCAGTATGCCCATGAAAAGCAAAGAGGATAGGAGGTGCTGATGAGCTGATGTCATGCTGCCAAGTCAGCCACAGATCACCAAGAGTGGAGGAGCTTGTCGGTCCATATTCCATTACCCATAAATATGCTAATTTTCTAAGTAGACTACTTAATGAGCCAACAGTGGAAGAGAATGCCTTTTCTCTGCCTCATCTATCCATAGGCATGGGGGAAAAGTAACCAAATTAGTCTGTCAACTCAAGTTGCACTGTGGTCTAGTAATTACGTTACTGTCAACGCATTGTCATGAAAGGGTCATGTGATATGTTACAAAAACTCATGGACTCATGCACAACAATTTGTATGATATCCTACAAAATTAGGGCGAGCAGTCGCATGACAGTTAAGTTTAGTGGTCTTTAAAGGTAAATTTGGCCTAGACAAGGTTACTGTGAGCCTGCTACAGAGCACCGTTTGACCCTGGATCGTTTAAGTAGGCGTTACAGTTTAGTTTAGCCTGCAAAGATGACTGTGAGCTGAGTCGAAAGCACCGTGAGGTCCCTTTTGTTACAGCAGCCGTTGCAGTATAGCCTACAAAAGATTACTGTCATGCAATGACAAAAGTTACGCTTAGGAACCAAAAGATTCAAGATTTTTTTTAAATTGTGGTTTGTGGTAAAACACCAGACCCATTTCCTGGTTGATAGTCTTGTGTTTTTCACATTAACTTCTTCGGGAACATGAAATCCACTTCAACGCTTAAAAAGCCCATTGTTTTATTATACATTTTTAAAATCCTCCTCCCCAACCCTCTTCCCAATGCAGCACTTTGCACTCTTATACATCATCAGTCATTGTGCTGCACACAGAAATAAATAAGTGGAATACATATGAATTACAATGCATTACTTTTTTAAGCAATACATAGAAATGGTTCTTGAGAACAGCCTGCATTTGAATGGTTTAGCACTGGACACCAGTCAGAAGTTATATTGGACATCTTTTTAAATCTTAAATCTTAAGCAATATATTTGTAAGGCTATTTAAAATATTCTACAATAACCAATTAGTGATTGTGACCTTTCATCGTACTACAAATGACTTTGGTCTAATTGGGTAGGACTCAAATCTTGACAGCTCTAATTAAGCACCTGTCTTGATTTAAAAAGGTACAGTACATGCAAAACTGGTTTATCTTTTAAGTGTGCCTGCCTTTAATACACACTAAGAGTCCCAAAGGATTTGAGACCAATCAAAAAACTGATTTAACATTGTTTTTGCGTTTTTGGATGCATTACATTGATGGTGTCTCACAATGATAGTTTGACATCTAGTCTTACAGTACAGAGTGCCCCAAGTGTCTCCAATGTGAGATTGGGGACATGACGTTCACTGTGAGCAAGTCTCAAGTTGATTTTCCAAATGTAATCAAATAAATGTGAACCAATAGCTGCCTTGAAGCTAAGAACCGCTCCCCCACCTCCCCAACTGCTTCCACACACGGCTCTTTGCACTCTTATACATCAGCAGTGGATGTGCTGCACACAGAAATAAATAAGTGAAATACATACAAATTGTAATCTAATACGTAGAAATGGTTAATGAGAACAGCCTGCACTTCAATGGTTCAACACCAGACACAAGCTATTGGACATCTTTTTAAATCTTGAGCATTGTATTTGTAATGGCATTTCAAGTATTCCAAACCAACCAATTAGTGAGTGGAGGTGTCACTAATTAGAACACTATGTGTGGCCTTTCATTGTACTAGAAATTACTTTGGTCTAATTGTGTATGATTCATAGCTTGACAGTTCTAATTAAGCACCTGTCTTGATTTTAAAAGGTACAGTAGCCTACATGCAAAACTGGTTGACTTTTTAAGGGTGCCTGACTTTAATACACACTATGAGTCCCATTGGGATCCTAGACCTGCTAATCAAAAAACTGATTAAAGATTGTTTTTGCGTTTTTAGATGCATTACAATAATGGTGGCTCACAATGATAGTTTGTCATCTGGTCCTACAGTACAGAGTGCCCCAAGTTTTTCCAATGTGAAATTGGGGACATGACGTTCACTGCGAGTAATTGCCTGACTGAAGTAAGTCTCAAGTTGATTTTTCAAATGTTATCAGATAAATGTAAACCAGTAGCTGCCTTGAAGCTAAGAACGACTAAATTGGTACCACTTTCTAAAAAGCTGGTGCATGAGTTGTGACTAATGGTTTTATCAATGGTTAATTGATCATAAATGCTGCTTATACATTAATAACTAATCATGATATCAGCCATCAGCTAAATGTTGTATGTAATCTGCAAAATGTAAATGTTTGCAAGTTATTATTTGCGTTGTTACATTAAGTATCACATGTCATAAATAGATTATTAGACCAAAAAAAAGATTAGCAATAGCATATTATGGATCTAAAAATTAGTATTAAATGAATATGTAATGCTAATAAATTATTAGTTAAAAATTATAAACCTTTTAGAAAGGGTGCCTCTTTCAAAAAGTGAAATGATAAAATAAGTCACTAAATTACTGACAACCAATTTCCAAAACATGAAGATAAAAATGGTCTGGGTTTTGGGAAC
Organism: Etheostoma cragini; assembly: GCF_013103735.1. Lineage (NCBI taxonomy): Eukaryota > Metazoa > Chordata > Actinopteri > Perciformes > Percidae > Etheostoma > Etheostoma cragini. Next base: position 28,803,893 of record NC_048415.1, read on the forward strand.
TGTCTTCCTTCAACAAACAGTGTAAGTCAAACTATTCCAATTCTTTACTGAAGTAGTAAGTCAATGCCAGGCTGAGAGAAAAAGCAGTGTTTTGAAAGTATGAAGTCTGATGCACATCTGGCCACACCCACCAGTGATGTCACGGTGTACTAACTCTCTGAAGTACACTTCAAACAGCGAAAGCACACCAGGCGCACAAGTGTCACGTATAGCCCGCATAGCATAGATACGTACCCGATCATACATCTGGCTATTCATAAAGGTCACACACACAGGTCCTTCTCCTCTCGGCTCTCGCTCTCTCCTATAGACAGAGACAGGATGAGCAAATAGTAGTGTGCGTGTGTGTGTGTTTAACTATCTCTGTCCGCTAAACCAAGACATCTGAGTGCGTAAAGTTGTATATTGAAGCAATGTATTCTCATGAATAGGTTCAAATGATATCTTACGAAAACGTATGCACAACACTTTGTGTGACACCCTACGGAATAATAACACATTCTCAATCCCATTGTGTAAAATACGGACGCTTGGCCGAGTGCTTTTGGAGTTGTTATTGACGCTAAAAGTCTTGTTTAAAGTACGTTTACCTGACATGCGTCACAAGACCGGGACATTTGGGTTTAGGAAAAGATCGTGGATTGCTGAAGGGTGCTTCTTGCGTTGCATCAGTTGCTGAAAGGCGCTATTCAAGTCCGTATTTTCTGAGTTGGAAGTGAGAACGAGTTGCAAATTACAGCAACGGCCTGCCGCTCACCTGACGACTGGTCACATAACCAACAAGTTAAGCCGGTTTACAGGTAAATTTAGTGAAAAAAAGGTACAGAACACCGCGAGGAAGCCGACAATAAACGTAAATGTGCTGTATTTATATAGCGCTTTTCCAGTCTTAACAACTGCTCAAAGCGCTTTTACATCTACAGGAAACATTCACCATTCACACACTGTGGCCAGGGCTGCCGTACAAGGTGCCACCTGCTCATCAGATACACACTCACACACATTCACACTCCGATGCGCAGCACTGGGGGTAACTCGGGGTTCAGCGTCTTGCCCAAGGACACTTCGACAATGACTGCAGGGGCGGGGATCGAACCACCAACCTTCCGATTGGCAGGCAACCGCTCTACCACTGAGCCACAGCCGCCCGTACTGGGCCACCCAATACTGTTGTTGCTGCAATAATGTCAGCAACAACAGTATTGGGTGGCCCAGTACGGGCGGCTGTGGCTCAGTGGTTACGTTAAGGCACCAAAACCACTACTTAAAATTAGAATAAAAAGTTGCAGTTTAGATTAAAACATAATTTCCCTTAAGTAGTACTTGGGGGACAAAAACTTTGTCCCCATGTTTGAAAGCCCTGTGTTTTATGACACAGCCAATAGCCCCAACATCCTACCTGTGCGAGTCTACACGTCCTCATACAGTGGCACTTATTGTGGTGTACATGGTAATACATGGAATACATATGAATAACAGTGCTTTACTTTTTGTAGCTGTAATGGTTTATGAGAACAGAATTATTAAAGAGGGTTCATGAAGCTTCAGCTATTGGAAACAAATGTTCTGGCTCCTCGTTGGGGATCTAATAGGGTCAATACACCGTGTCAGTGTGTGTATGTGCATTATCAAACATATCTAGGAATCAAGCAGTGTGTTGGAGCCAGAACCCTGTCACATAGAAGTACAGCTCTGTCATCAGTAACAGGAGTCCATTCAGAAGCCTCTACCCACCCACACGCCCCCTTTTCTCCCTAAACCACATTCCCATACCATATCCCAAGCATTCATCTGAGGTGAATCACGAGCTCAGTTAACAGTGCAGGACTGAGTTCAGAGACAGCACTTGATCCCAGTGAGAGACGACATAGGGACACATTCAGCGCGGCATTCAGCGCGGCACAGCTAATCATCATTAAAGGCTTACAAGAGAAAAGTAGAGGAACAGGACGAAGAGAAGGAGAGGGAGGGTGGGAAAGAAAGACAGGGAGGAAAGGAGAGAGGCCAACAATAGGAAAAAGTAACAATAGGCCATCTGTTCCAGTTTTGGACATCAAGAAAGAGCTGAGAATATGGCAGCAGAGAGCAGGCAGACAGGTTGATAGGCACTTTTAAAGCTGCACTGAGCAAGAGGTTGCAGTGAAAAGCCACCTCTGCAAGATGCAATACAATAATAATAAAACATTGCAATACAGTCTGTGCACACACAGTGATATACAATATATCAGGGTTTCAACGGTGTCTTTAAAAGTATCAAATTTCAAAGTATAAATTTACTGAAGTATTGTGTCCTAGGTCTAAGATAATTGGAAACTACTTCTATGCTACCTCTCCCTCTATTCTGCAGTGTTGTAGTTCTTTCTTTTGCTAGTCCAAATATAATTTCTACAAATGAGACCAACATGCAACTAATATTGAAGCCAATCAGCTTTCTTGATATATCTTAACATATAAAGACATATAAAAAGATTTTTTTCTTTAGCTATTCCTGGGTTTTCTCTGGCCAAACTGGTCCAATCAGCAAACAACAGAGGGAGTGGCTGAGAATGATGACGTTAAGGCTCTGTGCTGGAGTTGTAGTTCCGTATGGGCGGACCTGAACGCTCTGGATCTGCCAAAAAACATAACGTTTGAATGTGAAATAGTTTTAGTAACACAAGAGCCTATCAAAATAATAGAGGTCTCTAAACTAACTCTATGTGTGTGTATGTGTGTGTGTGTGTGTGTGTGTGTTAGTGTTTGTGTGTGTGGCTGATGTGAGTGACATAAGTCACAGCAGGAGGAGTATAGGGGAAATAACAGTCCAAAATCTTTTTGGATTTTTCCAAAACATACGGAAGGTTAAGAAGTTAGAAATTACCAATATAACCTGCATATTTCTTTATCATGATTGTTTTAGGCGTTGTATTTTTTTAACCTCATGTTGCATTACGTTATGGTGTGGCTCCAAAATTAACTAAAATGGTAAATGACTTCTTACTTTTACTATATTTAAATTTAGAGTAGTTAGAGAGAGAATGAGGGCAAAAGAAACATCCGCTGATGATGAAGAGTACACACTGCACCTAAAAATTGTGTGTATGAGAGAGAGAGAGAAAGAGAGAGAGAGAGAGAGAGAGAGAGAGAGAGAAAGGGGAAAGCCTTATCATATTCCAACGATGATCCTCCTACAATCCCCCTACAGAAGGCTGGGCTAAGCCCCAATGTTCTAAAATCTTAGAAACGCCCCTGTAGAGATTGCTGTACTTTGAAAAAAAAAAAAAATCCAAAAGCTTTCCCGGAATAACAGCAGCCATTGTGTTGAATTTGACCAGAAATTATCATGTCGGATGATGTGAAAAGATCATATTGCTTTTTGAGCTGCGTGCCATTAATTTGACTTGACTGCAACCATGATCCCTGAGCACAGCATTTAATGTGAAATGACAAAATATTACAACCAGCTCTCTCAAATGTCAGCAATCTTCCCCAGTGCAGCTCACAAGCCTTTGTATGCCTGCAGCTTTTGGAGTTACTCAGATATGGATTTGATGGAGAAAAAAATGCACATATGAGAGACTAAGTAAAACCTTAGCAACAATCTGACATGGAATAGATGGTGAACAGCAATGTTGAAACCTGTGTAAATATAGTGACAACGTAAGCGAGATAATATCTTTACTTTTCGATATACATGTTCAAACTTAAGCTTTGTCAAATGAGTTTAAAGGGAAATATAATTGCTGATTCAAATTGAAGCATATCTGTTCTGTCAGACACAAGGAGCTGCTTGCACAACTCTACACATTGTTAGAATAATTCTTTCCAATATAGGGTGAATGACAGACTGTGGCCGACTAGTGTCCCCTTGCGGCCAAAATGAAAAAAATAATTAGGGTCCGCCAAAATAGCAGAGGGCTGGCGGTATGACACAGACGACTCAACAACAGGCCGGAAACATCCTGTGTAGACAGCTTGTTACTGGGATGTACTGTACAGTACTGATTCAATAAATAACTTCATTTTTTGATTGATCTTTTTAAAGATGTTGATAATAATGATCTCAAAAAGCTTGATTTTTTTTCATGAAATGTCATGCTATGCGAAAAACATTGTTTTGTTGTATTTCAATCAGTAAAAGTAATACACCAATCTCATGCACAGTGGCAAAATCAGGAAGACATCAGCCTATGTCAGGGAAACAGGGGTTTTAAAGCTATAGTGCATAGTTTATTTTGCCCCCACAAGGATTTTAGTTTAGTTTATTTCAATCAATCAATCAATAAACCAGTCACATTGATAGTGTCACCTTAGTCCATGTAGTGTTATCTTAACTTGTTTATAATCAATACAATGTAATTCTAGTAGTAAGTAATAACAACAAAGCTGTTGGTGCGTACACATGATACAAGCCTTCTGTGATCACACACAGCCCCCACCCTTCCCCTACACAATTGTTAATAGCCAATGAGGACACGGAGGAATAAAAAAACACTTGATGGACCCTTCAGAAGAGGTTATTCTCTTCACTTCTCTTCGCTGAGATATCCAGAGAGAGTTGTTTGGAGCTGATAGTCTTAATCAGCTTTGTATGAACTCATTTGGCATTGACTTGAATGTAACGGACGTTCATTAATATCAAAATGTTAGGCACTAAAGCTTGTGGTGACATAAAGTTATTCAGGCCAATTACCAGATAAGAGCATCGATATTGGACAATAATGCAAGACCACAGCTTGTGTGATTAAAGATTGTTCTTTGTGCTTTTAAGCAAAATTTTTAGATGCACAGGAAGGGGGGGGGAACAGAAGCAGCCAAGGTCCGGCTAGTGAGCTAGAAGGTGCCCTCAGGTTATTCTATTTGACAAATGTTTATTCGTCAAATGACGAAAAAAATTTAAAATATTTGCAGATGGCCACAACACCATGGTTAAGATTAGTGAACAGGATTAAGGAAATATTGTGGGTATGGTTAAGAGAAAAGCATAGTTTAAGGTCTGTGAGAGGATTATTGCCCTACCTTTACTTTCCACCTCGCTACAAGGACACACTATACTTTGCGTTTTATTGTAAATTCTGCGGTGAGGAATTATACAGTACAAACAGAATTCCAAGGGATACTTGGCCAAGGTATACACACACAACAGCAAGAGAAAGCCCCTAGGGCTACAAATGAATATGTTTGAGTAAGTGAGGTCAGGACATGATGAAAAGCCACTGAAGCCAGTTCAATCACTAGAGACTTCATTGCAAAAGGCTTATTGTACAAATTCATAATACGGAATGTACAGAGTCTTTAGAGATTAGACTCCAACTCTGTGAATTCACATATATAAATTAGAAAATGTCTGCTCCCAAAATTCTTCAGCTGGCTGAAAGCAAGACATCTTAAGCATAAGACGAAAAGCATTGTTCCATATAGAGTGCTACATTCACATCACATTTATATACTGACCCATGCATGAATTTAGACTGTAAAAGACAAAGAGTGAACAACACAATGAGTCATCACTAACCAGTGGCAAGATGAACAACGAGCTGACATTGTAAATGCCCTGTTTAAAGCAGCAAATTTTAATTTCTGTTGGCATAAAGCAAGAATAAAGCAAGTATGTTTTTGTAATTGTTAAAAATAGAAGACCCTTCACTGAAATTGAGAACCTCATTCTTCTAAAACGTCTTTGCTTGAGAACTTAATCTGGGTTGTCAGGCTTGACCCCCCCCCCGACACACTCCCTCCATCCTCTACTACTCTTCACAGCACAGTCCTAATTTCAGACTATTTCCATCGAAGTCTTCCACCCTAATTTTCTCCTGGCAGGGGATGCTACCTTTAGTGCATGGAGCAGGTATTTGCATTTAAAGAGATCAGAGTCGTTTCCCCAAATATCTTGAAGTAGGGAAAGGTGAAGAAAAGAGCGAGAAGACAAGCCAATGGGCAGAAATGTAAATGTAATGGAAGCACACCTGGGTAGCAAGAATGACAGAAAATACATCAGAACACTGAACGCCAAATAATGAATTTATCAGCTCTGGCATCAATTCCAACCCGGTAGGTCAGAACAATACCTTCTGGAGTCCTGACGAGGCTCCAATGGGGTCAAAGCATCAATGTTTTTTAATTAAATTCACTATGTACCGTATGACTCATTTCACTGTCGATATGACTCAGGCTGACTCAGAGTCTTCATGCTGAAAGGTAAGAGGAAAGTGCATTTCTGGCTTCCCATAGTTTCTTTGTCAGTGTGAAGATTGAACATACAAATAAGTTTTTTCGTTGCGTTGCCAGCACCCACACTAATGCACTCAGAAAAACTCTGCTCCAGATAAAATACTTTGGTGCTACTTCATCAGAACAGATACTCAAGGACTTCTATCATTGTCTAAAAAATTCAGCAATTGGTGGTCTAAGACATGTACCACACATCTGAGTATGAGTTGTATGTCATCTCTCTTTGTCTGCCTGTGTTTACTGCCTTTCAATTATGCACATAAAACAGCAACACATTCAAAGCATTGCCTGTCGCTGCCTTAGTCAATGTCATTGGTTACTTGAAAGGTAGAAGAACCCCACAAGCTGACAGGTAAGATAAGATCAAATGTATCCAGAGAGAAATAGTTGCGGTACAAAGTACAAAGGATTGTACAAAAAGCTAAAAAATATACACAATTTAAGGGTAACTTGTGGCTGGTATTAGATCTATGGCATCTAATATTGTGTGATATGACTCTCCTTGTGTTGATTGGCATATAAACGGAAAGAAAAAATACATATGAACTAGGATTGTCAACGTGTTATCGCGTTAACGGAAATTTGTTTTAGCGCTAATACGTTTTTTGACGCCCTAACACAACTTCTGTCATGATTGATCATGAAGTGCAGTGTAACTGTACAGTTCTCTGGTTTATCAGTGAAGCGTATCCCTGCCGCCTGAAATCTGAATGGGTCCAACAGGGTAAATGTGCATCGTCAGGTCTGCGTTATAAATGTCTGGTGAATGAAATTTCTGTATCCTCACTGCACTGCATGTGTGCTTTCTCTCCTGTCAGCTCTATTACTAATACGCCAATTTCACATTAATGACCAGGGTTTGGCAAATATGCTTTGCTTCCTCATAATTGTGAACATAAAAAAGGAATACGCTGAAAAATTGAATCTGAAATCTAGAAACTATGAAGATAATAGACTTTTTATAAAGTTGACAAAATTATTTTTGGGGGCTTTTCCCTTTATTAGACTGACAGTGGTTAGACATGAAAGGGGGAGAGAGATTGGGGACACAGGTTGGACTCGAACCCGGACCACTGCAGGACTCACCCTACATGGGGAGAACACTTACTGGGTGAGCTAGAGGGGGCCCACAGTAGACATGTTGACATGTTATCGGGGGAAAAGCACAGATGTATTCAAAACCATTAATGATGGCTGCATTCCACTCTGGAGAGGCCCTGGTATTGTACATCACTGAAATAGCTCACTGGGACACTTGATGAAATTGAGCCATCATTAAGGTTATCAGTTTTAGCTGTGCTTTTCCTACTATGATAAGTCAAAATGTCTGCTCGGAAAAAGGTCCATTAAGTGATAAACTCAATGCACACTGTAAACATGACTGTTTCACAGAGACTTCATCAATAACCCACCACTCAGCAAAATATTGAGGCATTTTCTTACTGTTTTTTCATGAATGGGCAGTTGTCTACACTACTGTTCCAGTGAACTAAGACTATAATTAAGGAGGATTGTACAATTTGGATATGTTTTATAATTGTAGAATACAATCCTCTTGAATTGTAGTCCCAGTTTACTGGAGAAAACACAAAGTGTGTGATCAGAATGGCATATAAAAAGCATGAATAAAATACATGATCCTTTCTTGTTAAAGAATAGCAAAATACATAAATCATTTAAAAAAGATCTATTGGTCTCTGACCAGTCAGCCATTGTTAGAATAATTTTTCACACTTTAAAAAACATTGTCTCACTAACTACTAGCTGCCTGTCCCCAGAAAACACTGTAAAAAATGTGATCTCTCTAGACAGCCCAGGGTCTACAAATGGCAACAGAAACAAACTTTGCCTACCTGCAACACGAAGCATACACAAACAGTGTTCCAGTGTTCCAGCCAATAACTGAAAGAAGGATTTTTGGGGGGGGGGGGGTAGTGCATGGAAGCGCAGAAGGTAGTAGGGCGGAATGAGGAGAAGGGAGGGGCAAGCTAGTCTCGTTTTGTTTTGAAAATTCTTTGAACGTCAACTTGAAGTAACATCAAACAACATCGCTTAGAGCACCTTTAACAGCAGAAAAAAAGGTCTGTGCGCCAGGCGCGTGGTTAAAAAGGGCTGTACTTATAAATCATAGCCGTGTTTAACATGCAATAAAACAATCAGAGTGTCATGTCCCATTCCTTTCAAAAAGGCATGTTTGGATCTTGGCGAATTGCTATTATTATGGTGGATACAATCTGTAAAAATTGGTGGATACAATCTGTAAAAAAAAAAACTCATTGTACCAGATGAATCAGATGATGATTGAATATATCAATCAAATCAATGTGTCTCCAAGAGCACATGAATTCAGCCCGATTTTGAACCCAACAGACAATGTTGTAGACAAATATTATAAGTCTGATGTTGAGGGCTGGGACCGACATCGTGCGTCTTTACCTCTTGTAGTGTGATATAATCAAAGATCTAACATCTGGGACGCTTTGGTCTGTGAACCTGTTGGTGACATTCTTGCAGCCTTGCCACTCTTCTCTCCAAGACACAGCAACATGTTTTGGTGGTCTTGTTTTTTATAGTTTTCATCGTAGCCATAGGTTCATCTGACCATTTTCAACTTTTCTTGTGTTTTCTGTTTTCAGATACATTTGAAAACTTTGACCGGCCAGGCCACTAGAGTCAGCAGGAGATGGCTGAGTTGATTATTACTATCTTGATGAGCAGCTCATAGTCATGAGATGGCAGCTGAGATAGTTTGGCTAGCTTTAGCTCATCTTCTCCACCTTGTTCTCTGTTTTTAGTCTGATGTTAACATTTGAAAATTTGACAAGCCAGCTGGATAGCTAGTCAATGCTAGAACCGTAGGCAGGGGGTTAGCTGAGTTGGCAGGAAAGTTGATTTCCCAAAACTGATAAAAATATAGCTACATGCACTCACCTTCCAACATCAACCACATAAAACACAACTAATATTTGTAAAATAGACAAGTCAGCACAAATAAGCTGACGAAGAGGCTACTGGAGAGGTCAGTTATTGAAGCCTAAGCCTCTAAACTCTGCATATTCAACTATATCATCAAAGAGTATATGTAGGAAGTAAAACCCCACTCCGCCCTGCCTATTTAATGCGTATGCATTCATGAACCATGTATTTTGGTTGATATCCATGGAGTGATCTTGCTTTGCCAGACCATCCACACATTGCAGAGCAAGAGGTCTGGCTAGTCCACATAGCATTCCGGGATGGGAAAGAAATATGTGAGCTGGATTATCCCTGCTCAATGATGTTTTATATTTTTTACGTCAATTGTCATCACACTATGATTAATGTGTTAAACAATTATCGATTCATACATTTAGAAGATACAAAGTAATATTAGCATACATTTGGAGCCATGTTTCGGATAGCAGTTCCAATTTGTTTACACTCTTTTGAGCTCTGCTTTTGGACTCCACAAACTCCTAACTGTGTCTGGCTACCGTTTAGTGCCGAGCAGGTGTAGTTAATTTGTTACAGCTTTTTTGATCATAGCAGCTGCCTTAAAATTCTCTGTACTAGAAGTTTATCATTTCGAAAGATCCTTTTTGCATGAACATAGTCAATTCATCCACTTTTCAAATGAAATATGAATTATTGCAACTTTAAAGCACATGCAGGTGGTGACCTCAATTGCAATTGTGAATGTATCATCCATTCATTTATCTATCCATACATTAATCCAAACAGGCCTTGACCAACAGCACTGACCCCTGCAATGACAGCCTCCCACCCACCCCAAGTCATGCTTTTAGACACATGCATAAAAAACATGCACAACATCACCTTACCATTAAACCATCATAATGATGGTAATTTGCCCTGGCTGTCAGACAGATTTTGGTCAGAGGCGTCAGTGGTCTGTCATCATGATCTCAGCACTGTGAAACATGGCACAGTGTGCAGCCTCTCAGCACTCAGGCTGGATATTACTTGGCTGTTACATGTCCAATTAACAAAATGATATCCTATGGCTGACACGGTCTTCAAACATTAACTACTTACAGGGGAAACACAACAAGCAAGCAGTCCTACTGAAGTGCAACAGTTAACTTCCATTAAATGACAGTAAGCACATATGAATATACAGCAGCACTGTCTCATTGTGCATCTCCAATCTGTGTGTGATCAAATTCACAACTAAGCCTGTTATGACGCATAATGATGACCAAATCTCTTTTCTATTATCACAACTTTTGATAGATGGTGGCACAATTTTAGACATTTCTCTTTCTTCAAATAATTTATTCCATCAGAGTTACCCCTATTTTCCACCAGGTGCGTCTGTGCTCCGTTCTGGAGGCGCATTTGCGGCCATTCAAGTCAACACTTGACATTTTTTCAACATTTTTGTGACTTTTTTACCGTTTTCAACACTACGTAATACAAACTTATTAACTTTAGTTTTAAAGTTATTTTCGGGATTTTTGGTTAATACATAAAGAAATTATACCTAATGTTTGAGTTAAAAAAGCAGAAAGTAGAAATGATTTAGAGTTATGTTGATGGATAATCACCGACTGGAATATATCAACTTTTACTCAATACTATATAAAATTGAATAAGACTTTTAAAATTAATGAAAGTAGAGATTTGCACTTGCCATAGAGCGTTGTGTGGAATCAGTCATGTTATTTTGGGTACTTAAAAAGCACATTGATGTAGGAAAACGGGTCATTTTGACCTGAGGACAACATGAGGGTTAAGATGAACTTTGTCAATCTGAAATGAAATGATTCAGCACCTGCTTGGCTTATTTCTGCTTAAAATGTTTCCAGACACACGTTTTGGTGATCTATTTTCATAAGAGATCATATTCCGAACGAGCCGCCTTTAAGAAACCACCAACTGTTCGTCCAATCAGTTGCAGCCATGGGGGTTGTAGGAGGGTTTAGTGGTCATTGAAGAGAAACTGGAACAGTCACTCTTTTTTGTGATGCCATTGAAAAAATGTTTAAAGCTATAGCGCGTAGTTTCTGCAATATGTTGCATTTCGGCAGAATACTGAAAGCATCAGTAATGCAGAACTGAGTACCATTTACTATCTGTTTCATTTATCGCAAGTAATATCGTTATTGCATATCGGATATTTTACCTTACTACGAAGCGTCCCTCTTCGGGAAAGTTGAACAGCGAGATCATCCAGTTAGTTTACCAAATGACACCCCCCAATATCATGTATGTCCCCTCTACAACACAACGGACAGCGCAAGATTAGTCTTATTAATTATGAAATCATAGATTATTAAACATGTGATCGCCCTGTAAAGTACTTGTATGGACAATATAATACGTGAATTGGGCAGGTAAGACGCTCTCCTTCTGAGATGCTCCTGGTGTGATATAGTGCGTGTAACAATCAAGGTCTAATTCTAAAAAACATCCTTTTTCTATCCCTGCATTAGGAACATTCAATGAAATGATGGAAATGGATATTTTTTTCTAATATAAAATATAGGGACAAAGCCCACAGTCCCACTTCTGTGCGGAGTAGGTCTGTTCTTAGGGTTATCTGAAGTTTATTTAAAGGTCCAATGTGTAGGACCTTCTCCCATCTAACATTGAGATAATTTATCGCAATCAACTCTCTCGCGCCATGAAGTTTAAAGTACGTATTACAGCTACGGTAGCCATCACGCTTCAAAAAGCCAGCCTTTTGCTTTCTCTAGGCGAAGAAGAAGACTTCTGTTCCTAAAATGGTGTGGTCCTCCATGTTTCCTTCTTCAAGCTTGCCGGGGCCGGAAAGCAACAATTCCCATTAGCAGATTAGCAGCACTTGTGATCATTTGACAGCAAAAATGCAAAAGGCAGTATATCCTGTATGTCCCTTACCGGCTAATGTATTTCAAGATAACGCATAAATACGGAGCGTCTAACCCAGTTCATGCCAATAAGAATACTTGGAATTGACAGTGGTAAATATTAATAAGCTTGTGAACGGGCAACACCAATTTTGATAATGAACTAAACACATTACACACTGGACCTTTAACAATAGACACACTATTTTTCCTAAAATACCTTTTCTTCACATAACTATTTATTGTTATAATGATAGAAAAATGTTTAGAAATCCAATGAGATGGCTCTTTGGTGAATCCACCAACAGAAGCGCCAATGAACTGTAGTTTAATTTGACAGTTTCTCTCAGTTTTTTTAAATGAAAGATTCTGCAGCTTAAGGCAAGGTTTGTTGGTATACTCTAAAATACAAATGTCTGATTTTGATATTGAACTGAGTGAAGTGGTAATTTTGAAAGAAAAAAAGTATTTTCAACTCAAGGGCTGTGTCATGTGAGGTAGTTGTTTGTGTTTGCATGGAAATAAAATAAGAAAATAATCACATGTGAGAATGCATGGTATGGTTATTTTGAACCACTTCCTTATTGAATAAAAAGAAGAATAACTGTATTGTGATACATATCATTACCATTATATACAATTCTTTTTACCGTAATCAAAGATTTTGGCCATATCACCCACACCTACCTAAAATAAATTTGGGTAAATATGTTGAACTCCGTCACAAGACGTGTTGGTGCAGTTCTATAGTTTTAAAGCGTGAACAGGATTAAATATTTACTGTAAATGAAAGCTAAAGAGTGTTAAAGCAATTGTTGCCTTGATTTAACACTGGTTTTAATCTCTCAGCTAATGTTACTATGTGTCTTATTTTCCCTCCATTTTCTAAATTCATGCTTTCTTGTGACGCATCTTGTAGTATTTCCTCAATGCTGCTGTATAGATTATCATTCCATGCTCCAATTTTCTGACCAACAATAGGCACATTGAACACGACACAGAGCCACATTAAAAACAAGAATTTGCATCACATTGGATGTGTGTCCACACAACGCTGCTGTTGACGTGCTTTCACACTCTTCCTCCAACGCCTCGTTATAAACAGCCTCCATTCATCTCTAGAAATGACAAACTGAATCGCACATTGAAGTGACAACTAGATGACATGTGACACAGTGAATATTGCTATGGAAATGAAATTTCTGGTTTGTAAAAACAGGGTATTCTGACTAGAAAAATTGCGTTCATGTGTTGAATTCGGTCTGTTGGGCAACAGTGTTTGCCTCCTGCTGAGCCTGCTGAGTCTTGCAAGGCTGCAGACACATCATTAATAATGCAAGACCAGGTCAGACAGTGTCATTGATCCAGCTGTATGTGCATGTGTCGCAGGCTGTGTATATGTTCAAGGAAGCATGTATACAGAACATGTGGGAGCTAGTGTGTAGTTTTTTACTCTAGTGAGTGGGTTCTTTCTCATGCATGTGTGTGTGTGTCTGTGTGTGTGTGTTAGAGGGACTTGTCTGAATGTCAGCCGGAACAAGCAAGTAGCCGCTGCTGCCGCGGCTTCTGCTACTGCCGCCAGTGGCACCACTGTGGTCTCCACAGCAACCCCTGCTTTAAGGATTCAATGCTTCCCTAAAGAGACACTGAGGCAGGTTGGCATTATGTGATGTTGAGCAACACAAATGCATCATAAAACAAAGGAGAGATATATAAAGAGCTACATCTGATCCAAACAAATATGTCTCTTTTTCACTTTCAACATGTATATGTACTTTTAAGCATATAACTATGACCCAATTATCCATATTTTTTACACCAGCTAACACACATTGCCTTGAGTGCCTTCCTTCTACATTGGCAGCTGCCTTGTTTTATTATCTATTATTTTTATTTTAGGTACGTGTGATTTGTCTTATTAGTCCTGCAGAACAAAAGACTGCAGTAAAACATTTAAAAGGCCTTCCTCACAGGTGTAATTATTAACCTTAACGATGGCTGCATTCAGTTTAGGCGTTATAGCTCCAGAGCTCCTGTATTGTGCATGCTGGCTTACGGGCATTCATATACTGGGACACCTGAGATGGAATGGTGCCCATCCTTAATGATGTTATGTTATGCTCTTCCTGCTATGTCAAGTTAGAATGTCCACTGTGAGACAGGTCTATTGAGTAAATCCAGTAGAGTAGTAAGACTGAGCAAGTAGCCTGCAAACAGAAATGTTAACGTTTCTGCAACCTGTTCTCATTTCCTACTCATCACAAACTGACACTTTGCTAGAAGGCTGTTTTAAACATGTGGGTAACTTTGTGAATTAAAACTATAACTACATGGTTAGGTTCAGGAAAAGAATGTGGTTTGGGTTAGAATATGTATGTTTTTTTATGCAACTTCATTTCTCCTTCACACGGGACAAAAATTGCGTCTCCTTGATGAAATACATTTCGTATCAACATATCTGTGATTTGCGGAAATTGTACGATGCCAACATATTTGTCTGGCGCCTGGGCTGTAAATTCTTTTTAAATCCTACTAGTTGTTTTCTTGGTGATGTCATCTAACGTGCATTTTACAGAAGTACTGTAAATCGATCAAACGGAGGAACATTTTTGAAGTACAGTAAGTATTATATAAGAAAATGATTTGGAAAAGACACCCAGAAGCCATGTTGAAAGCATTCTATCATTTAACACAACAGCATGTTATAGCAACTTGAGTGCAAAGAGCCAAAGACAAACTCTCCAATATTGTTAACACTGCAGGTGAGAAGTCAGAAAAACAACATTGCAATTTATTTGACAGTGCTGTACACACAAAGTTGCAGATAACTCATTCACACCACCGAGGTGGACAATAAAATCAATATGATCTAATCTAAAATAAGGAATTTAAAGCAGCAAATTGCAATTTGACTGCAGTTATGTTTCCAGGCTGAACACAACCATTCACATAATTTAATTTTCATTAATGCAAGTCATTTTGGTTGGTTAGTTGTGATCAGAACTATTCAATCTGACATATTAGTCTGTCTTTTTATGTTAATACTTTAACCATTTAGTCTTTAAAATGTAAAATAATTAACACTTCACCAGGTCAGGTTTTTTAAATTGATTGCTTTTTTTAACTGTCCAGAAACCCAATTGTTACAACATTGTAATGACATCAAACTGAAAAAGCAAAAGAAAAGTTATATTTGAAACGATGCTACCAGAAAATGTGTGGCATTGTTGCTTTATAAACAATTAATCAATAATCAAAATTGTTGTAAAACTAATAAATTGTTAATTTCTGCAGTATTTCCTGGAAGGCTGGAATACAAACTAGGTGAGTGTTCAACTGCAACCTATACAACACATTCTCTTGAACGGGTCTGCATGATATTGTACAAAAATGTATGCACATCATTACATTTATTATACTGCAAAATTAGGAACCTCCGGCTGGCCATGAGCTCCATGATGCCAAGCGGCAGTTGCTAGCTGTTTAAGCTGCTACAGAGCTCCGCGACGCGGGCTACGGACCTCCGTCACAGCTCGGTCATATCAGCGACAGTTAGTGGATTAGTTTCGCCAAAAATGGCTGACTTTGTTGGGCATACAGCGGTTTAAATAAATCCACAAATTATGAGCATTTTCCCATGACGAAAGTTAAGATTAGGCACCAAAACGACTAGTTAATATTGGGAAAAAGATTGTGTTTGAAAAAAGGTCAAACTGAAATGTAGTTACCCTTTAACATCTCCTTCTTTACACATTGTTAGCTGTTTTTTTACAACAATGTTTCAAATGTTAACTTTTTTTAATAAAAGCTCAGGATATAGAAAAAATAACTGCAGGTGTGCCAAATCGCAAAAAGAATATCAATTTTAGGCAATGTTGCTTTAAGTCACATGCTGACATCATTATTGCTTGCAGCCTTTAAATTTGTCACAAATCAAATACCTGAATTTCTAGTTGAGAACTTCTAACAAAAGAATGTTCCTTTCGTTTTGTGGGACAATGAGGAAGTACGAAGGTTATTAAATCTCTCACTCTGTCTCTCTCTCTCTCTCTCTCTCTCTCAAACACACACGCACACACAATAGTGAACAATAAGGTACTTTTAAAATATTAAAACAAAGTGGGAAACAGCCAGCGGTCCCAGAGCACATCAAAGAAAACATACAGAGACTGTGTGCGCACACACACACACACACACACACACACACACACACACACACACACACACACAGTACCAAATTGTGCCCAACTGTGATGGAGACACATTGATATGCTGTGATATCTTTAAAAGAAAATGGATTCAAACAATGCTTGTTGCATTGAATGTGTCCACAGGGAATTGTCTGCTTCACTAAATGACAAATATTAATTTTCATCAAACAATTCGCCCTCTCCCTCTCAGTTTGTGTGAGAGTGTGTGTGTGTGTGTCTCTGTTTCGGTTTCTCTTGGCCTTTTCTCAGTTGTGGGCCCCTGGGAGACAATGGGCTGCTATTTGAAGCTCAGGACCTAGTTTCACCGCCACCATGGGCCCTGTCTTAGATGCACAGAAAAGAATGAAACAGCGGGAGAAGGAGACAGAGATAGAGTAGAGTTTTGTGAATTTAAATTGTGCATAATACAGTTTGATGAAATTTCCCCCTGGAGTGCTCCATGTCAAATTAATTGAAATTAGGTCAATCAAATGTGACAAGAAAGCCTTATTTTTAATTTTTTTAACGTTAAGGCAACAGAGGTAAACCATGTGGTGAGTTGCTGATCTGTCCTGTGTGTTTCCCTGCCACCTTTCCCATTGTCACCCTGAATTGGAGTGAGAGAATAAATGAAAAATGACAATGAATGCATTATCCTTAACTCTCGTCTTTTACAGACATGTAATCTATAGAACATCACAGGCTTGCTGCATCTCCCTTTAAAAGTAATGCTTGTCATGCTTTCAAACCCAGGTCTCCGTTGTAAATGTTCCATAATGGCTCTATTTAAACATGACAGGACCATTGCAGATTGTGTTGCCCGTGTGGCATCTTGTACACAGAGGAAATGGTAGACTGCTGGAGAACAGTGATAAGTTGAAATATGGATGAAAAGAAAAGTTTTCTGTTCTCATCTGGAATGAAGTAATTGATGACTTACTGTATATAATTCTGCTGACAACTCAACTTTTAAATCAATAAATAAAAGCCATTAGAACAAAGCAACACCATGGATAAAAATTAACAAAACATTAGTTTTAGAATACCTAGTTCTTAGACACCTACAGTATTTAAAGTGGGAGGAGAGAAGGACTGTAATGTAATATTTAAATTGTCCAATTCAGAGTATTTTCATTGGGTATAGCTGATTATTTTATGGCTACATTGGGCCACCTGGGTATCTCTGTTGGTAGAGCGTGCACACCATGTACAGAGTCCTTGTTCAGTCGTGGGATCAATTCTGACCTGTATGTTATTCCCCCTCTCTCTCCCCGTCCATGCCGATACTGTCCTATCAAAATAACGGCCTAAATGCCAGTAAATAATCTTTAAAAAAAAAATACAACTACATCTAAGTTTTCAACCGAGCCGCCCCATTGTAAGTGTAGTTTTAAAGACCATTTAAAAAAAAAAAAAAATCTCACTCCCATCTCGTAAAATACGGAAGCTTGGCCAGGTGCCTTTGTTGTTGTTGATGTTAAAAGTCTCCTTTAGCATCATATAACACGCGCTTGGTCATCTCCTTTAGCTAGTAGCTAAAACATCTTGTTATTTGTCAGATGAACACCAACTTCCACATGCCAAAACGCTGAAATATTGCATTAGTGTTAGCTATGTTAAGAGGAAATAGTGCTTATCATGGGGTTTAACAGCAACAAAGCAGTTTCCCAACCCTTTGTAGACTAGCAACTTTTTCCTTCCTTTGTTGACTGGTGCCCGAATATGTTGCTGGGGAAAATTCAGATTTACTGTCCATTGCATAGTTACAATACAGCGATCTCAATCAAAACTAGTCCATTCATTTTGCAAAATGAAAGTCGGCTTTTAATTATTGGAGGTTAGTAACCTTCACTTGTTTTACCAAGAGCAAGTTAGTACAATATCAGTGGTCGTTAGTTAATTGTATCTGTAGCAAACCTACCACAAATGATAACCAACTCATTGAAAACCAAATACTGTTTATCTACCTACAATTTCAGTTTACCGATGGCCGTTCTAATAGAAAAACAAACAAGCTCATTACCACTTAACATAATGTAATCCTTCTAGAGTTCCATATTTTAGGGTCATATAACACGCGATTGGTCGTCTCCTTTAGCGTTATACAACACGCGCTTGGTCGTCTGCTTTAGCGTCACATAACGCGCTTGGTCGGTCTACTTTAGCGTCACACTAACACACTCTTGGTCATCTCCTTTAGTGTCACATACACTCTTGGTTGTCTCCTTTAGTGTCATATAACACACTCTTGGTGGTCTCTTTTAGTGTCATATAACACACTCTTGGTTGTCCCTTTTGACATTGTTAGGTTAAGGAAAGCTTGTGGGTGTGCTTACGGTTCTGTGACACTCGGGAATACCAGGCCGGTTAAAGAAGAAAATGGCTTCCCTGACACGCGGCAATAACAGGACAGTGAAGGACACATGCAGGACACAAACCCCGCCCTCCTGGGTGAAAGTCCTGTTTTTGACCCATCCACCCCCTTTTTCGTCGCATCAGACGTGGACAGCCACTGTCCAACCGTCCGTATTTTACGCGTTCGGAGTGAGAACGGGTTAAAAAAACACAGTCATCAAACAATTATTTTCCGGGCTCCTGGGTAGCTACATATAGAGGTTTACTCCTCGATGCAGCGGCTGCGGGTTCAACTCTTCTTGTAATACACTGGGGGAAACCCTATACAGACATGTAAAATTGCCATTATATTTAAGCTGTATATTTATATTTATTATTGTCTCACTGACCTGCCGAGGGACTAAGGTTGGAAAATAGCACTTGTGCTACAACCCGGAACAATGCATCTCTCCTTATTCTTATACAAGGTCAATGTTAACTTGTGCATTGTCCCTGTTTAACTAAAATAAATATGAATAAATAATTAAGTGCCTGTTTGAAAGGGCCTTCTGTCACACACAATTTTATTCAAGGGGAGAATCACTTTCTGGGGGATTTCTGACGGAACCCAAATTATTGTATGATGAAATCCATTTCTGTTCATTAAACCTTCTAATAGGAAATAATAAAAACACATTGAAAAACAGATATTCTCTGCTGGTGATAAGGGATTAGACAGACTCTAATCTTCTGTTACGGTAGTCTGAGTGTTACATAAATGACTTGACTTCAGTGGTAATAGACCGGCAAAGATAATGTAGTTGAGACTAGGCTGGGTGAAAAGAAATCAATACAGTGTATCGCAACATTTTCTGGGGCAATACTGTATTGATACACAGACAATCAATCTATAAAAATATGTGTTTGTCTGCTTGAGTATCCCATTTTGCAGCAATAACATTGAAGTGAGATGAACAAACAGAGAAACAGATGTTGACAAAGTTTCTTGTTGGGGACAAATTTAAATTATATATCGCAGAATATTGCAATTTGTTTAAAATCCCAATAACATCCCATTGTGATATAATTATCGTGATTGTATCGTATGGTGAGGCCTCTGGTAATTCCCACCCTTATGTAAGACCCAGGATATTGATTTGTAGGATGATCAAGTGAATAATTTCATTTGACTAATCATGCTGCAAAGAAGACTCCCGCACACAGTCTAGCTGTTCAGTCTAAAATTTTAAACAAAAACTAGACCGTCTTCAGGCAAATGCTGTTATATCTTGAGAAGCCATCTTATGTTGAAGGTGACTGTTTTTTGTGCACCAATCAAAACTTCCATTTGAAATCAGGCATAAGTGCATAACATTTACATTTACATATCCATTACTATTAATAGAGCTTAAACTTCAATACACAGTAACCATGACGATCTATAACCAGTAAATCATAACAGAGCAATCAAAAGTACATGGATGTCAATTTCTATATGATGAATCCGTACAAGAAATTATGTAGAGCATTCATGTGCAGGGATATTTCTAAAACCTGCTGGTACCTTAATAGAGGAAAAAAAGCAATAACTTCATACTTTACATTGCTTTTTTGTGTTGAAGGCGCAGTATGTAATACTGACAGCTAGTAATAGTTACTGCTGTACAAATTCAAAACACTGGAGAGAGTTGTCTCCCCCGCCCACTCGTCTCCAGACTCAAAGTTCACGTGGTTGCCAGTCTGAGACCGCAGCATCCACAACCATGTTTCTAGACGCTCGTCTCACATAGCCAGACATTACTCCACAGCACACAGTTATATTGAAAGTCATAAAAGCCTGTGCTCATGCGGAGCTCTGCACCCAACTGACGTACTTTTTCGTCTTAGAATTACGTTAGGAACCGCTAAAAACACTTGTTACCTCGTCGTCCTCTCCACCTGATGGACGGACACACTTCCTTGGCTTAGAATTAGCTACAGTAGGAACCACTCAAATTAACACTACCTCGCCTTCCTCTCCACCAGACTGAACACACTTTATTCGACGCTGAACAGGCTGTTATTACACGTTGTTGACAGCCGTGGCCCGGGAAAGTTAGCGGTTAGCGAGGTTAGCATTGCGGCCCTAGCCAGGACCAGTCGGGATCACTTCACTGGCTGTGTCTCAATTGTTTTTTCAAGTAACCAACTTAGGTACAATAGGTATATAATTCAATGTGAGTACACAAATGTTGAAATAACATAAAAGGCCAATCCCTAGTAGCCGTGCTAAATTAGCCTGAAGCTAATGCTTACCTTTTCAAGGGGAAATTAGACAACTCACCGTCCTTTTGGGCTCTAAGCTTTCTCCATCTTTCATATACATCTCAGATATTTACCCGGTGTTTGTTACGTATCTGGTCATGCAACTGTTGGAAACATGCTGTTTTTCTAGGTTGGGTAGAATCTATCTCTGGTGATCCTGTTGGTTAGTTTGCTGCATTCATGGCTGTACAACTATTACAGCTGTGCGCTAAGTTAACATTTTTACAGGTAAATCTGGCAACCCAGCCTGGCTGTCCAACTGGGCAGTTGATAACAACACACGGGCCAAAACACAAACAGAAACTTTCAACTTGATGATGCATTGGGGTCATTTTGGGAATTATTGCAGTTAAAATATTACATATTGGACAAAAAACATACATGCTCTGGTATGAAATACTCTATAGTTTAAGCTATATCTATAGTAATGAATGAGGGCTTTTTCAGGATGTAACATAATTTGCCTAAAAAAGGTCTAGTACCAAATTGTTGCCTACTATTAAATTTTTATATATTTTGTGCAAGTTAGACAGTGTGCAGGACTTTACTTTGCAACTTTTGACCTGCTTGTCCCCCTCTAACACACCTGTCTCACGTTGAAGATGTGCAATGTATTTTTCTGTACTTCTGTACTTCTGAAATTTACTATAATGAACCCTGGCAAAAATGAAAGCAATTTTAATCCAAAAATATCATCATCAGCTTTTTACAACCTCAGCACAAGCAACTTCTGCACAACTGTAACAAAAAGCAAAGGCATAATCAGAAAATCATTAATGCTGTGGTGAAATACCTGTCCACAACATCACAAAAGGCCTTCATTTACAGAAGCTATATTATAAATCCATTTGCATCTTGTAGTTTCCAATTTATTTTCTCATTCTTCTTCAGTCAGAACAAAACCATTTTGAATTTGTCCTCAGTCGTGACCCAACAGTGGATTTGCACGACTAAGAGCATACATTCTGTGCCTGCTTCAATTGCTGTAATTGTACTGCGACAATGCAGTCTGGGAGCTTTCTAAATGGATGAACTGATGGTAAACAGGCCAATTTCACTCCCGAAACATTTATAATTTGGCACGCAGAGAAGAGTGTCATAATTAAAAAATCTAACAAAAAATAGCTGCCTTGACTGACACACTCATGACAGAGGAGGAGATGAACTAGAAAGAGGAGAGGGAGGGTGAAGGCAAAGAAAGAGAGGGGAGAGAAAGATGTATATGAGTTGTAAAGGAAGCAGGGAGGTCGGGGACAAGAGAGGAGGCATAAATATGCATCGCCATGGGCTGTCTTTGTAAAGGAGCTTTGACGTTAGCTGCAAGCTAGAGCTAAGGCGCCTCTGTCATTCTTATTCATTTTTTTTCAGCTGCTTCTCTCTTCTCCTTCTCCAAACTTTCCCTGTTTGACGACACATACTAACACACAGAGCCATGCGTACAGTCACAAGACAGCCAGTGTTGTCAGTCTCTGGTGCATCAAAACCAATATCAGCTCTCTCCAAATTAATTACCAGCTCTCACCCTGGTCTGCCTGAGTAATAAGTCTCTCAGGGAGCAGAAGTGATGGGCGATACTGTGTCCTCTTCCTCCCTCCACACAGGCTGACAGCTATTTCCCCCGAGCGCCCACCCCCCACCACCACTACCCAGACGCCCCCACGCTGTGTCGGGGGAGGGAGGATGAACCTGTGAAACAATCACCCCCTGAATTGGCTTTGTGTCAAGGAGAATTAAGTCATGTTCCATAACAGGGCCCCGCACCACAGACATAGCCCAGTGCGTGATGTGCTGGCCCAATGTAGATGTAAAACAACTTGTTGAATATCAACATATGTGGATCAAGTGTTCGGTCACAGTACAGCAGGATATTATTATGAAGTAACAGTTCAGATGGCCCAGGGTGCAGCAGCGGCGAGACTTTGATCAGTCATCCTCCTGGCTACCTGCCCAACATGACTGTCAGTCTGAACAACACACCAATACATAAATTGCAGTGGAGCCAAGCTTGGTAACAAACAGTTCTGAAATGTAGTAAGTTTGGACTCTCTCCAGAATGATGCATAAATCTGCCAGATATTTACCAAAATGGAGGCCCTGTGAGCCTCGCACTGCAAGCTCCTGAGATACAGTATAATATCTGAGGTTTGTAAACCAAGGTCTCTGATATAAAAAAACTCTTTAAAACTGTGAACTACCTTTGAAACATGATTCCTGAGGTCTGCAAGCTATAAGCTTCTCATTGACGTCTTCAGTTTTTCTTCACCACTGGCCATGGTTACATTATCACACCATGCTTGCTCTTGGGGGAATTGTTGGGACTTTATAAATTGTAGAGTGTGGTCTGGACCTACTCTAGCTGTAAAGTGTCTCGAGATAATTGTTGTTTTGAGTTGATACTATAAATAAAATGCGATTGAATTAAAAAAAAAAAGTATCTTCAGATACACGCTAAGATATAACAATCTTATCTTAAAGAGCTCATGATACCTTACTACCCCACCAGAGCACTGCGCTCCCGGAATGCAGGTTTACTTGTGGTTCCTAGAGTCTCTAAAGGTAGAATTGGTGCCAGAGCGTTCAGCTGTCAGGCTCCTCTCCTGTGGAACCAGGTTCCAATTTGGGTTCAGGAGGCAGACACCGTCTCTACATACAAAAGCAGGCTTAAGACTTTCCTCTTTGATAAAGCTTATAGTTAGGGCTGGCTCAGGAGAGTCCTGAACCATCGCTTAGTTATGCTGCTATAGGCCTGCCATGCTGGGGGAGTTCCCATGATGCACTGAGCAACTCTCTCTTCCTCCTTCTCTCCATCTGTATGCAACGTCATCCCATTAATGCATGTTACTAACTCAACTTCTTTCTTTTCCCGGAGTCTTGTGCTCTCTCACTTTTTGGTGTTTGGAGTAACCTGCTGCCTCCAATGTTACTGTTTGACACCCTCTGTTACAATTCTCCATGTCATCTTTGTCTCTTCTCTCTCTGGTCCGTCTGTCTGTCTCTGTCTCTTTCTTTCCAC
The DNA here is from genome assembly GCF_013103735.1 of Etheostoma cragini. Classification (NCBI taxonomy): domain Eukaryota; kingdom Metazoa; phylum Chordata; class Actinopteri; order Perciformes; family Percidae; genus Etheostoma; species Etheostoma cragini. The sequence continues at coordinate 28,827,775 of NC_048415.1, forward strand.
CCCAACCAGATGAAGCAGATGACCGCCCGCCCTGAGCCATGGTTCTGCTCAAGGCTTCTGCCTCTTAAAAGGAAGTTTTTCCTTGCCTCTGTCGCCTAGTGCTTGCTCTTGGTGGGAACTGTTGGGTTTCTGTAGATAACATCAAGGAGTACGATCTAGAACTGCTCTTTTATGAAAAGCACAATGAGATAACTGTTGTTGTGATTTAGAGCTATTTAAATAAAATGGATTTGATTTGATAACAATAAAGGTCTTTTAACAGTTTGAGGTATAATAATGTTGCTATTTTAGCCCGCATGCATGTTTTGAAAACAACACTTCTGAGAAACCTGGAGTCTGCTAGGTGCTTCATGTTGTGATGTTAATATGGTTTAGGCATAAAAACCACTTACATACTGGGAATAATCTTGGTTTGGTTTAAACTGGGTGACTCTTGTTCTTGTCATGGTTACATTAATAACCACTTGGTTGAGGTTAGGGATAGATAGATAGATAGATAGATAGATAGATAGATAGATAGATAGATAGATAGATAGATAGACGGACAGACAGAGAGATAGATAGATTGTCCCACGAGGGGGAGATTTGTTTTCATAGTGTCTAATTCATGCACATGGCAGTATGAAAGGACAAATACATCAGCAGACAACGTAAACAGACACATAGAAACTAGATTTACAACGACACTGGATCTATACAAAGTCAGCAAGAGTTTGTTCAGCAGTGCTATGGCAGAAGCGAAAAAATTGAAATTTGAATAGCTGTCTCCTAATGAATCTGTGTTTTGTTGATCCGTCCATCAACCTTGACTTCCCTTCAATGTGGACGTTCTGAATGCATAACCTATGTACTCCTTTGCTTTCGAAAGATACAAGTCATGAGTATAACCACTGGTGGGCCCTGTTTGCATTTTTCAGGGATTGCTTAAACAAGCTGATGCTTTTTTTTTAAAGGAAAGTCTCGCTACATGCTAATCCACCACTTTGCCCTCAACTCCCTTACTTTCCACTGAATCTCACTGTTGGACAAAATTGAGAGGCACAGAATTGCCAATATGAATAAAGTGGCAGGAATTCCAAGTGATGACAACAAAACTGTCGGTGCATCCACTTGATACAAGCCTTCGGTGATCAGGCACAAAACGTGCCCCTCCTCCACGCATTTGCTTGTAACCATGGTGAACACTGAGGATTAAAAAAACATGATAGGGGCAACCTCTAGCTTACCCAGTAAGAGCGTTCGCCCCATGTTGGCTGAGTCCTGAGAATTTTTTTAATAAAAAAAAATAAAATAAAAAAATAAACATGGACTCTTCAGAAGAGGTTTTATCTTCGCTGAATACTGAGAAATAGAGAGAGTTTTTTTGGAGCTGATTAGTTGGCTTTGAATCAACTCATGTGGCAGTGGCTTGAATGTAACAGACGTCCATTAATATCCAGTAAAAAGGTTTCTTAGGATGCTGGTCTATGCTACCTCTGTAATAGAAAAATTGAGATCTGCGAGCTGTTTGTTAGGAAGAGAAACTGCTGCCAGTTGGCTTGAACTGAATTATGAGAAGAAAAGTCTGGAAGTTGGTTAAAAGGTATCAAAGCTGTGGTCTGTGCCTAGTGGTCGATATGAAGCAAATCTCAAAGCTCCTGCTGAATGATGAAGCTGTAATCTCTAAAATGCTTCTAAATTATAAAAACCAAGAAGCTTCTGAGGTGAGAAAACAGAGGTCTGTAAGCTACAAAAACTCAGAAGTACAATTTACAGTTAGGTCAACACCCAGAAGTCTCTCAACTTCTTAGGTGTAAAAATGTCTCAGACATCAATACAACCTAATGTTGCACACTGTGCCCCTTATTGGTCAGAAATCTTACTGGAATAATTTGTCTGATGGCCAAATTTCCCTTTTTGTTTTCAATGGGAAAAAAACAACAAAAAAGGTATTTTAATTCCATTGCTGGTCAGGGTCAACCCATGGCTCATTTTCGCAAGCCTCTTGGTCTTCTAGCCTAACATTAAGCTGCCTACACATGACATTCCATACCAATGGGTAGGGGGGTGGAGCCCAACATTGTACTGTGCTACCCCTGGCGTTGCGCACCGCTCGGATTTGCTGCTTTGCGCTGCGCTCACGAGAAACAGCTTCCTTGCTACCCTTGATGACAAAACTCTGCGCTGTGCTTTGCTCTGCACCTTACCCAAATTGATTATTATGTTTAGGAGGCTTTAAGCTTCAGTAAGCCGCCGTTGTAAACCTGTCAAAACATCCCATCATGCAGGAGGCAATCAGTTGGTCACCTATGTGTGAAACACAGTTCAGTCAGTTGTTTGGGTTGCTGGGTTGATTGCATTCACACTGCAAACAAATCGCTCCAGGGATCGATTGGTAGCATGCTGAGAACGCCCTTTCATGGTGATCTCGGGCTGCTTGCAATTTCTGTGTTTATATATTCCCAAATAAACGGAAAAACTGCTCCAAATGAGCCAGGTGTGAAGACCAACTAAGATGAACCAAAACTACAATCTTTATCTGTATCTAAGGGTTAAAAAACAGTTCTGTAATTTTTGCTCTTTGGTGGGAAAACTAATGGCTAAGCGCAGGTAGCAAGGTTAAAAAACTGGGTCCATCTGAGGCATAAAATCTGAGGCTTCTAAGCTGCTTTTGTGACATAAAAATGGAGGTCTATAAACTGCTTCAGTATAAAACTTGATCTGCAAGCTTTAAAACGTGTGAAGGCTGAGGTCTGTAAACTGCTTCTAAAGCAGAATAACCGGGATCTATAAGCTGATTCTGGAGAAGAAAAAAATCCCTTCTGATAACTGTAAAATTTTCTACACAGCCCGCATGGCAGAGGCAGCACGTGAGAAGCGCAGCAGCTTCAGTCCTCAAATGTGTCTATACAGGATGCATTCAGGCAGAGTCTTGAGTGTAGGTCAACAGCTATTTGGCAGTGCGCAAAAAAACGCAAGCTATTAGTGTGCCTATGTAGACAGTTGGAATGATTAAAATAGAAGCCTATCTGCCAGACGTGTCTTGAAGCACTCTCTGAGGTCAAAAAACCGAGCTAGAAGGTAGAAAAACATAAGTCTACAAGCAACCAGGAAATACGTGGGGAATTAGCTGGACCTGCTCTTGAATTATATGGCCTGAGGTCTGTAATTTGCTTTTGAGGCATTAAAACGGAGGTCACCATATTCTTTGATGATGTACCCATGATGCACTCACTAAAATACGTGAGTATCATTGTGTGGCCTCAGTCCATCTACCTACACTGATTTGCAACAGCGATTCTCAGGGGGAGCAAAGTCACGGTGGCTTGTCAACAAATGTTTCATTAAGATGCATTTCGAAGGAATTGGAGGGAGAAGTAAAACCAAATGACCACACACCATAAACAAACACACACACACACACACACACACACACACACACACACATACACATGCAATCACACTCCCTTTTCTCCAGGTGTTTCCTGGGAAAAAAAGAAAAAACTCTATATTTAGTCATATAATATTATTTCTAATAAACAACACAATGGGCTCTTTGCTTTCCACTTAGGCCGTTAACCGGGTGACTCCAGTGGCAGCATGGGGGGAGCCGTTCCTCACTCTAATGCGCATGTAGCAGCGGCAAGGATTTCCAATACTCCATAAATTCAGGGCTTATCTCCAGACAGTGACTAGTAAATGGTAAGCAATGCTATCAATCATGGAGCTCCCTGCTGTGTGATTCATAGTAATGTGTTTCCATTTAAAACTCCCCTGGGGTGGAGAAGAGAGGAGAGCGGAGAACAGCAAGTCTGTAGGCATCAAATTCCCCACAACAATCAATACATGGAGCTCAAACAGTCTGCCCAGGGAAAATAAATGTGTTAAGGTAAGGAAAATGCATTAAAAGGGAAAATGTATTTAGGTGAAAGGAAAATAATCAGGATTGAGGAATCAAAGAAAAGCTTGGATGCATATTGAGAAACAGCCATCTGTACAGTAAGAAAGGCCTGAGTGGAACAGCTTTGTAATACAGCGCCACTAATGGTACATAAGTTCAAAAGTACACCATTGGAGTTTATTTTGTAGAAGGAGCAAGAGTCATAGAGACAATGGTAACAGTTATAGTATACAAAGGTGACATTAGGACAAGCTGTGAGACCATGTGGGTGAAGTTAAATGATCACCCTTAACTGCATTGCCAATAGGTCTCTTTTTGTGTTCATTTCTGATCAACATCACCATTGCAATGTAACAACAGGGCCTTAAATACAGTACATTTCAAGTATTTTATTACTGTTTTTTCTCTTTTTAAGCAGTGATCTTGAGCTCACTAAAGTTTTGTGAGCCCAAGGTGAGTTCTTTAAATGGCTTTTGTTGTTGGACCAACAGTGAATAAATCAAATGTATTCCATTGAAAATAATATATGTAACAGACAATCAGTAAATGCTCCCATTTCAGATGCTGGAACCAGCAAATATGTAGTATTCTTTGACTAATTCAATGACTTAAACAACAAAATTGTTGTCAATAGATCTTCTGTCAGTCAGCTAATTGACAAATGGTTTCAGCCCTATTCAAAGTTTCAACTATTTGCATATATGAAGAATTTTGCCTGATTGTTTTACTGCTCTGGAATGGAATTTTTAGCTGTAGCACAACCTTCCCTAAGGGCCACACAGAAAACAGTCTAATAAGTCTACAGCCACAATAGCCGCTCAGTGAGACTCTAATGTTCATCGAAAAGAAAACCAAGCTTTGAGTTTGATTAACCAAAAGACTGGAGAAAGCTGATAATGGCTCGAGATGAAGTTCAGAAAGAACACAAAGTCTGCACCCAAATGGCATTGCATTTGATCACAACATTGTTGATTTGTTTGATTCTAAACCATAAACGTCAACCTGCTGGTAGTGCTAAAGGCTATGTCAGGAAAAGACCAAAATCATTAGGATTCTTCCTCTGGGTACCAACAACATTTATTCCATGGCAAACCATCAAATAGTTCAGAAATTTCATTCAAATCCTCAAACATCAACCTCCTCACTGAGATAAATCAGGGAATCTACTGGGGACCATAAATGTCCGTACAAATTTTAAAAGGAATCCATCCATCCATTGTTTGTGTGGAGTTGTGTCTTTTATTAAATTTGTATGTATAAACTTTGTTTCAGACCCAGGGGGATCCATATCAAAATGAAAACATACACAAACACAAAAATACAAAATACAAAGCCTTCCACAATGTTCAGTGACTAATATGCAGACACATTCGCCAATGGTTCCACAGTCTGGGAGATAATCTGACCGAACTGCGTACAGGGTTAGCCAAAACAGTCATTATGTCATTTGACTCAGGTACCACACACATACTGTAAATCTATTCATCAGGTTTTGTAAAACAGCAGAGCAGCTAGGTAACCCAACACTGAAAAACTGCTTGCACTGGAGCTTCTTGGAGCTTTCAGCAGCAGCCTCATGCTGTCATTATAAGCCACTAGGAATTTTCTAATGATGCCTTGCTTATAATGACACCACAGGTAGGCCATATACAAAGGTATACAATACGCTCTAACGAGTGAGATTTTCACAGGTACAGAGCACATGCTGAATTTACGACACAGCATGTTTCCTTGAGCATACAGCTTATGTGTTTATGCTGCCTCTAAAATGTGCCTCCTACACAGTCCTAACCCGCTATTTAAATCTATCTAGTACAATCAAGACATGGAACAGGTGTAACAGAATCATTTACAGTTAGAGTGGTGCATATTTGCAAGATAAGAATAAAAAAATCACTGAGAAGGTTTAAATACTTTTCAATCGAAATTCAAATAACTTGATAAATATCGGAATAGTCTAATAGTTCGGGCCAACACATAAGGAAAAAAGGTGAAATGAGTGCAGCCCCTTTATCAATCGCTCTATCAACAGATTAATGGAAATGAAACAACACTAATTTCCTTCTCCTGCACACCATTCATAGCTGTGAAAGCTGAGTGGGCCATAACACCCCATTCTCCATCCACACAAGTATCGTCAGCATCTCTGTAAGAAGCATCAAGGAAACACACGTCATCAATCAGAACACCACTCTCTGAGGCAAATGAAGAGTACATCAATCAGAGACTGCAGGGTTTAAATTTGATTCAACGGAACATGGATGAGAGACAACCTGATAAGCATGAACTCTCCTGGTAATCAAGCCTTCAAAACAACAAATTGATGTGTAGTATATTCTCCACATGCTAGCTTGCCCTTGATTCCCAGCTTCGTGCAGATGGCCCAGGCTGTGAGGAAAAGTAGGCACAGCAAGAAATACAGGCTTCCTGGCCTCTTTGACTTACACAAAAGTAATAGCACAAATTTCTTTATTCAAAAGGCTTTCAATTTAGGTTGCTATGGTAGCACTTGATTTTGTCCAATGCTTATGTGCTGCCACGCATTAGAGTAATTCCTTCCCTTATACTGTGCAAGTATTAATCCTATTTGCCTACACACAAACACATATGCCAGGTATTTAATACATACATAGTATTATATGGCTTGGGGGTTATAGACTTTTCTCACCTGTGTCAATGTAGGATTTCTTCAAAGCAATTATTTATCAACCACAGCAGATAGTATGGGCAATTCTCTCTATGTGAACAATGAATCACCAGTAAATCACTCTGTACCACACATCTGTTAAATCATAGGAAAACGCCTGCATTTTCCATACGAATGCATTAATCTGCTACCTATCAAAACTGAATTATGTAGTAGACCACAGTACCCAGGAATAAAATCCATATTGGGGGATTCCTCTACTCACTATTTACGGCCAACGCCCATGCTCAGGGCCAATGCAGGAGGTGGTGTGCCCATGGACAGTATGAGCTGGAAAATAAAGGTGTGGAGTTAGTGAGTCTGACTTCCTTGCAGGGGATTACAGTTCCAGTCCTGTCACAGACCTGCAATTAACATTTGCCTTTTTAAAAGTCTATATCCTCGATGTTCCACTTCTGGGATTGCTCCGTTGATTAATGACGATGTTGGTTAACCTTTTTTCAGCATTCTGCAGGGTAAATCCAGACAGCTAACTAGAATATGTGTCCAATCTGTTTTCTGTTGTACGACTAAAACAACTTTTGAACATACAGTACACATGTTCCAGCAAAACAAGTTCCGTCCTGGGTTTATTGTGATTTACTGAATAGGTTGAAATTTGCCAAAGGACACATGGACTGGCCAAAGGAGAAATGGCGCAACATTCTGTGGACTGATGAGAGCAAAATTGTTCTTTTTAGGTCTAGGGGCCACAGACAACCCCCATGAACTGAATTCATGTCCCAGTACACTGTGAACAAAGTAAAGCATGGTGGTGCAAGAATTGCGTTATGGGGATGTTTCTCATACTGTGGTGTTAGGCCAGTACATGAATGCTGTGAAGCCAGACCTCTGGTCAAAGACTTTTTGAATCTCACTGAATCTCTGGATCTCACTCGTCAAGCACATGAAAAGGTACTGGTGCTGTGTTATGTTTCGTATCATCTAATTTTTTTTACTGCTAAAGTCCCTTGTTTTAAGCTAGTCCTGGACAGTACCTCCTTGCGATTAATCTTTTAACTACATTATACTCAATGCATTCCCCTTAACAGGGTTCGTATAACACACACACAATTATGCGACTGCTGGCCCATATGATATTGTATGAAAATGTATACACACCACTTTGTATGATATCCTAGTGTGATGTATGATGACCGCCAGCTGCTCATGTGAAGCCAAATACAGAGCTACGTGAGCTGTCAGTCGTATCAGCTACCGCTTAAAGTTGAGTTTAGACAACAATTACTGGGAGCCAAGTACAAGGCTCGCGGTCTACAGGGCTCGACTCAGGGAATCACACTTTCATGCATGTAGACAAACTGAAAAGAAGTGGAAGAAAGACAATTTCCAAGTCGCCTGAATTTTGAATTCTGAAAGGAGTGCTCATCAAAAAACCTTACAACTGCTTAAACTGTTTTACATTGCATCTATGTCTCTAATAGCAGTCATAATCTCAAATTGGTTTAGTTGTTTTCTCTTACAAATCCTTGTGATACAGATAGTATTATGCCAATGCCTACAATTTGTGGACATGTTTAGTGTCTTTATCAACATGATTTCTGCTCTTAGGTATTAACCTGCTTCCTTTACCCCAGACCCTTCTGTTTATCCTCTGTGTCCAGTGGTCCTTGATCAATTTAAGCCTGTGTCATTCTCTTTACTATCAGGTAGTGCATCATCTGCAAGCTTTAAATTGCCTCAAACATAGCTTTCCTTCTTAGCTACTAAAATATGTTTTTCAACCATTGGATCACGTGTTCTTGCATTGATAAACATCTCTTATCTTAGGGTGTGTTCCAGTGCTTGAAGCCTCAGGTTCTGATTAAAATTCTTGATATGGAATTTACCTTTTAATTTGTCGTTTCCCCCCTAGTTGATAACACTTGATATGACCTTGGGTAAATAAAAATATAAATAAAATAAATTAAATCTTTTCTGTGCTGGTTGAAGACCACTCGGCATTGTAACTTATGACAAGTGTGACCCAACAAACCCTGATCACCATCACTTTTCTTCATACCAAGTCATGGACACTCCTCCTAAAGCAGTTCTTAATTTTCCCATCACACCTAACCAAAATATGTTCCATGTAACTTTAAATGTACTATAAACAAAATTTAGCTCAGCTTCACTTCTACTTTATATGGACACAAAAAGTAACTGCATTTGGTAAAAACATGTTTTTTTTTTAAATTGTTTTTGGAAGCTTTTTCCTTTTATTTCAGAGTGAGAGTGGATAGACAGGAAAGGGTGGAGAGAGATAGGGGATGACACGCAGAAAAGGGCCTGAGGTCAGACTCAACCCGGGCCGCTGCAAAGAAATCAGCCTACATGGGTCGCATACACTCTTACTAGGTGAGCTAGAGGTCGCACCGCAAAAAACTATTTGTTCCATAAATTCTAGAATACCGGTGGGCGCCTTCATTCATCAGAACTGCAAAGAGAACCAGGCTTTTATTTCAAATAGGCTTATATTAGTGCCTGGCCTTATTCATAGTGTCCCCTGTTTTATAGGAGCACTTGATTGCCTAATCTGGTCCTGTCTTAATTTGCCATTTCTTATGTTTGCTGGTAATGCAAACTTAGTCTCGCATTGCCACACGCTACAGAGGAGGGTCTAGCTAGTCCACACAGCATTCTGGGATGGGAGAAACATGTGCTCTGGTTTATTGGCATATCTTTAAACCAGTCACAATGAGAGCTGCAACAACAAATCAATGTCATTGATAAAAAAATCAAATATTAAGATTTTTGGTCACGATCTTCATTATTGTTTTGTTGGATCTTAAGTTGTTGCACGCTGGGGAACGGAGCCCATGAATCAAACCCTTGGAACTGTGCCCGCACACATTGCCCTGCATTGTGCAGGCTCATGTGATGGTTCTCCTGAGGTCCTGTAGCTGCTTTAATGGCTACCAGGGCTATTGGCTAGTGGCTAACATCGACGGTAGCGAGTAACGTTACTTAACTAGATACATTGTTATTACATCGCCTTGGTTCTCACAAAACATCCATTGTTAATTTTGATAAGCATTACTAAATAATACATGCCAAAGTAAAGTGTTATAATCAACATTTTTGTTGACTACTGATGTCAGCTACACATCATATCAGTTCACAAAACTGCAGGCTAACCTTAGTAGCTTGCACTAGCTAGTAGCTAGCTAGTAGCATGACATGATTACATGTTCTTGGTTGTCTAAATACATCCATCGTTTATTTAGATTAGGGTGACCAGACGTCCCCGGTTTCCGGGGACAGTCCCCGATTTTGGCGACCTGTCCCCGGCTGGATCTGTCCCCGGAAATGTCCCCGGTTTTCACTGTGACTGACAGACCCGAAATTGGAATGAAAGAAAGAAAATACTGACCAAACGTAGCCGATGGTCGCACACCCAACACTCGCAGGCTGAAGACAGCCAGAGCCAGCGCTGCTCAGAGAGGTTTTAGAAGCCGTGTTTTACGATGCTAAAATCACTGATTATTTACATGGAATCTGGTGGGTAGCGAACGCAATTTCGCGGACTTTTAAGTTTTAAAAAGGATCTTAATCTTTAATAGAAAGGTCGACTTCCTTAGAAATCTCTTCCATAATGTTGTCAGACACTTAGAATATTAATCTGAGTCTGTCAGCAGCAAAACGAGCACTTTATGAACGTAAACACAAGCTGGACAATTATCCTATTAACTTCCATTGCTGCTTGTTTCTGCCGACTGGAGCGATCTCGTTTAATACTGCGACATGTCAGAGGAAAATATGTCCTCAATAGTTTTTATTGTATCTGATTCTCAAGGAGCTGTTGCAGAAACAAGCCTTGAGCAATAAAGCAAAAGCTGTCAGTAGTTCAGTACATTACAACATTATGAAATAATGAGACTTTCTATCTTGAAATATTAAGACTTTCAATCTTGAAATATTAGGACTTTTTATTTTGAAGTATTAGTATTTTTTTATCTTGAAATATTAGGACTTTTTATCTTGGATTTTTAGTATTTTTTTCTTGAAATATTAGGACTTTTTATCTTGAAGTATTAGTATTTTTTTATCTTGAAATATTAAGACTTTCAATCTTGAAATATTAGGACTTTTTATCTTGAAGTATTAGTATTTTTTTATCTTGAAATATTAGGACTTTTTATCTTGAAGTATTAGTATTTTTTTATCTTGAAATATTAGGACTTTCTATCTTGAAACATTCCCCTCTGAGGTGTAGTAGAGTGGAGTATGAAGTAGCAGCAGGGGTGGGTCTAGGATCAGACCTGGGGGGGGGCTCAACCCCTAATGAGAACACCTCTAGGTCTAATGTCCCCCTTTTAAGTTTTACAAAAGTAAAAACATTACTTATTTTGGAGGTTAATACGCTTCGGAGCTGAAAATGTCCCCGGATTTTGTCTGAGAAATCTGGTCACCTTAATTTAGATAAGCACGTAAATGATCAGGAACAACAAAAACACAATGTGTAAAGTGTATGTTTTTGACAATAAAACAAGTTCATGAGTTTTCCACGAATACCATGGATGTATTAAGAGAACAAAGTATACTTGTATGCGACAGAGAGAAGGAACGTGTTGCTACAACAACACAAACAAACTGTTGTTGTGTGCCATCCATAGTGACGTCACCTGCCAGTCAACGCGGAAGAACTAATACATAAAATAAAGTGTTTTCTTTTTTAGTATTTATTATATTATTATTTTAACAGCTCAGGTCTGTTTAAGCATGGTAAGAAATACCAGTTTTTGTTGGCACTGCTGAAAAATGAGCATATGTTTGCACATGTATAGCATACATTTAGTTCTGTTATTTGTCTAACATTTATCAATTTATTTATCCAATTCATTGCTTATTGAGGAAAAAATCAAAAGATTAATCGATTAGCAAAAAATCACAATTGTCATGGGAGGTGCTAAGCTCTGCACGGAGCCGCTGCAAAACAAGTGGAACATGTATACGTTCAAAAATTGTAGAGAATTGTCTAGCTAGCTGTCTGTACTAGCAGTTAATCATAGTTCTAATAAATCCAACAGAGTTTAAAATTCCAACACAAAAAAGCGGAAGTAAACGGACATCAGCCAAAATACATGCGTCAGGCGGAATTTTCCGCGGAACCGAATCAATCACGGAAGTGGACTTTGGGGATATAGAGTAATGCAAACTCAACACTTCCTCCACATTTATCTGTTGCCCTGAGACTTGGAAAAAGGCCTTTCCATATCTATCATTATAAAAAGATACAAGGACTTTCATTGTTTCACATATGATTGAACACTAGTTCATTGCTAGTTTTTGTTAGAAACTAACAAATATGTAAAATGTTTCAGAAAAGTTTGCTCTGTGGAGTCCTCTGAAAATGTAACTGTATAAGAAAAGTCTTTGATAAATACTACGGAAAAGGAGTAGGGCCACATGTGAAAAATGTGTTTGAGTTCTCAGTTCAAAGTCAGAAATCTAAGAAAAAAGTCAGAATTTAATACGTTTTTGGCCTTTGGCCTTTTCATCTTTGGTACATAACCGAGCGACTGATTTTTGTTCTTTCTTTTGTCTTGTTTTTCATACGGAGAGCAGGCTGCCACTGACAAATCCAAAAACAGGACTCTTAATTTTCACTTTTCAATCCCTTTTTTTGAAGGCAACACAAGCAGAAGTATGAGCTCAAAAACACAGGTGTGGTTATTCATGCAGGCCTAAACATGCAAGCGTAAAAAAAAAAAAGAATTATTTAAATTGCTCCCTCTTGAACAAATTTACAAACCCATGCAGTAAGAAATGAATGCATACATACTCACAGAGCAGCAACTGAAGTCACTTGACATTTTAAACACCCATATTTTGCTCATTTTCAGGTTCATAATTGTATTTTGAGGTTGTGCCAGAATAGGTTTACCTGGTTTCATTTAAAAAAAAAAACACAATATTATTGTTGTTCTTCACATTGCTGCATATCCTGTATTCCCCTGTTTGTTTAGGTCTCTGTTTTAGCTAAAGAGTGAGACATCTTACGTCTATACTATTTTTTTACAGAGTTGGTTAGTGATGTAAAAAGCCTTGCAGATGTTGAACAGCTCACCTGGACACTGAAGGCAGAGGACATTCAGAAACTATATCTCACTCATAACAGCATGGAGTTTTTTTCAAAGTTTGTATGTGTGTGGAAGCACCAGAGACACAAAATAACACCCCAAATCCCAGAATACAAAATAATATGGGTACTTAAAGTAGGCTGAAAACATGTTAGCAGAAAAAGCAAGGTTAAAATGGAATGCAGTGTGATGTGAGAGAAACCGCCGAGATCTGATGCCCTATTCAACACCAGGACTCTGTAGCATATTCCCATTAAATACAACAAAGGCCCGACAAACATGTCACCAACCAAACACAACCTAAATGGGAATAGGTCTGCTTTCATTTTACTTTCATCCTTCAATAATCACTTGCAGACTTGAGGGAAATGGAGTTCGAGTAATGCTTGGTGAGCATAAAGAAGCCTTCCCTTGTGCAAATCCTCCACTTAGACTTTCCCTTCAGTCTGTGCTTCCATCAAGCCAACACGGTCACACAACTATAAATATATTTGACCAAAGTCCATTAGTGGTCTACAATTTTGAATTCAACGTTTCAAATAATCTCCCCACTCTTTCATAAGCCTATATGAATGATAAAACCCCCAATATTCTGTCCAGGAAAGTATCTTTATATTTTTTGTAATCACACAACCCAGCCCCTCAGTCTCCTTCAAGTTAAATTTGGATGGTCTGGGAAAGTTGTTGAAAGGCTGTGTAACAGAGATGGAAAGGATAAATGGATGGCTACTGTCATTCTAAAGGCAGATTTCTCATTATGGTCTAGTTAAATCAAACCAAGATGACAATTTAGGGCTGATTAGGGCAACACATGAGCAGAGCTGAGATTATGAAAGGGAGACCCATCGTAAAAATGTAAGAGTTGATAGAGTAGCTGCTATTTCACATCAGTATAAATACAACCACTTCATGGTAATGGCTTTTGAAGTGCTGTCCCCTAAAACTAAATTATTTGAGCGGATCTTCTACGTATATAGAAAGATGTCTTTATCAATCATAGTCCTTCAGATTATTTGCAGTCAAGAGGATGGATGTACCCCTTAAAGTGAAGAAAGGCCTCCAACTATTTGGCATTGATTTACATCCAGCGATCAATACCCCATTATTTAGGTATCTCTACAATGCATGCCATTGTACAGTATAATGTTTAATACCTTGCGTTTAGCAGTTGTGGTAGAGGTAAAAATACTTTCTATTCTAATTGTTTCACCAAATTGCACCCTATTACAAGATGTAATTCTGAAAAGTATCATTGCTGCAGTACATTACTAACTAGAGGTGTCAAGTAACAAGATACATATACTTTATTAACTTGCTTAAGTACAAGTTTTGGGTATCTACACTGGACTAATTATTTTACCGCAAACTTTTTACTTACTTGAACCACAGAAATGATTTTGGAAACATTATTTTAAGGTACAATAGAATCTTTGGTGTTGGATCGATCGATATTGAAATTAATCAATATCAATAAATGAGGTTTCTGTTGTATTACTGTGTTGCATTGTGGGATGTAATCAGTGACAAAACAATGCCGCCCCAATGTAAAAAACATAAAGGTTTGCATCAAATTGTGGGTCAAAAATTGTGATACGAACTGAACCCTGGGTTTGGTGTATAGTGACAGCCCTAATACACAAACACACACTAGTGTGCTGCATGTTACTTTTACAGTCAGGCATCTTATTAATCATCCAGTCTTTCTAAAATGTTAAATACCTACTATGCCTTTCTGTCTGCTTCTTCAAAGTGTGGTTTTGTGTCTTCCATGGGTTGTGTGTGTGTGTGTGTGTGTGTGTTTGTGTCAGATAGCGCCAGAGGTAGCAGCATCGACGGGCTAGTGAGGGTGCCGATGGCTATCAGTCGGCTCAAGCAGGGACAAAACAGCCTTGATGATTCTACAATAAGAATCCACAATCCTTGTCTATCAAAGTATGCCCAACTGAGAACGGCAACACTTCTGTGGGGCGAGAGACACCCCCTCCTACTTTCGATTTTTCTCTGGAGGACTTTTTAGAAAATGTTGTTAAAAGGGATGTTTGAGCCGACAAACATTATTTTTAGATAGTGTCCCAACCACCTTCGCCCCCCCCCCCCCTTCTCAATGCTCGACAGGATTTGTTGCTCCACTGAGAAAGGTAAGCTTGGCTAAATGTGGGCTTAAAGGGGGTCAGGTAACTAAAGAGCTGAAAAGCTGCTCAGGTGAAAATGTTCACAGACTCTTATAAAAAAACGAAGAAAAGAAGAAAAGCCTTAAGAGAATTGGGAGCTCATATCTCAGGCAATACCGTTTGCTGAACCTAGACATATTTAAGAGGTGTTTTGGGTTTAAAAAGGTCTAACTGGTGTTAATCTGTTAATCTCACTCTAAACAACACTGCTATCTCTACATCTACCATAGATCATCTCCCTGTGTGCTACCTGGTCCCCTGAGAGAGACAGGCTTGTCCCACATTATGCCTCTCACCAGCCAATCCTCTTAGTGTCTAATAAGCTCCTTTATTCCAAATAGATATCCACAGTTAGCATCATGGCACCTAGCAGCGCCCTCAGCCACAGTCTGCAGGGCTGAATTGACTAAATCTGATCCTGAAGGTGATATTGTGCATTAAAAAGGGATATTCTAGGATTTACTTCAGAAAATATGACTATGCTGTCTCAACAGAATTCTAAAGAAATGTGTGTCATTATGAATGTACAGTGCTGATGGGTTTGTGTACATTAATAAATTAATTTTTGAGATTTGATCATTAGCAATAACAACGCCCCTAAAAAAAGTTACATGAAAAAAAGAAGAAATTTACACCGCAGAGCTTTAAGTCATGCCATCAGAAATCAGCAGACAAAAACATCACTACATTTGCAGTGCCAGTCATGTTAGAGGACATGAAACAATTTCAAAATATCAATAGAACAGCTGCCAAAAAATGTGTCATCAGAGTGCAGTGCAGCACTGTGACTGAAATTAAGAAGGAATTATTTAACATGAGGTTGGACGCTAAAATGCGTCTTTCTATACCAAAGACACCATGACTAATATGAGAGGTGGTCGTGTGACAGTTGAAGCATCCCTGAATCAGCTGCAATAGAGCATTTTCTGACAACTTGTAATATATAGTAAAAAAAAAAGAAATATAAAAAAGAAATCCTGTTGACATGAATTGGGGTGGGTGTTAACACACAGCACGTTCAAGTCAGAGAGCGGCGTTCGCTTGCCAGGGACAACTAAAGCCTTTCACAAAGGCGTGTTCCTCATGTGTGTTTTAATCCAAATCATTATTTTTTTCCTAAATTTAACTAATCTAAACTTAACTAATCATTTTGGTGTCGATCTGAACTTTTGTCACAGCAAAACACTCATATTTTGTGGACTAATTTCAACAGTAATGTTTACCAAAACGACTGGTAGCTCACTGTGCTGTGTACCTGGCTCAAAGTTCGGGTAAGCGGTAGCGGCTTCAAATAACTAGCAACTACCGCTAAGCATCATGAAGCTTGTAGCCCGCGAGCGTCACATTAACCAGTCGGGTGTATCCTAATTTCGTAAGATATCAAAGTTCTCGTGTGCAAATATTTCCATACAATTTCATTGCGAATGCGTGAATTACGAACTTTGTAAATTGGCGAGCCAAGATCATGAACTGGTCAACATGAATATTCATTTTGCATAAAGTACTTTATGTCTTAGTTGAATATTTGATCTTGGTTAATGTCACTGTTATATTTAAACTTCAAATTCTTCAGAATAGGCCTAAGGTTTTTTGATTCCAGGTAAAATACTTGTTTTTTTTAACCAATTCAAACATTCAGCAGTTTAAATATGTTTAGTGTGTTGTAACTATGGCAAAATGTTAGCTTCTTCATAGCAATGGTTGCCGACACTGGGTATTGTATTCAGAACGATAATTTAAACCTATAACATTGAATAATCCAGGAGACTCCTGTGTGTTTCAGGAAGACCTAATTTAATCAATCCTCTCTTCCTGAATGGAATCAGCTGTTGGAGGCGTTCACCTTCCGGTTTAACCACTCAGAATAACACACAAATGGCAAGGGACAATCACAGAGTCAAAACCCTGCTTTAAGGGGGTGCAAAGAGTGCAACCCTCCACCCACCCTTCCACCTCCATCTACTCCACCTGACCTATCTCCATCGTCACCACCACTGGTATCTAGTTCCCATCTAGGGGGGTCCAATGGTTCTCTACCCCTATACAGATATGCAGAATATTCACATGGGTATGAAGTCTAATCTCCAAAGACTTTGTACATTTTATTTGAGCTGTACAAGAAACCTCATTTGCATATCTGCCATCATGTCTCTCCTGATTGATTGATTTGGAGATTGTGTACACAGTACATATGCCTACTATATGTTCATTCTTATCAGACTATTCACTTTTACTGAACCATTGCTGAACAGTCACCTTTTCAGTATTTCAGGATTTTTGCAGTTTGTATGGCTAGCCATTGTTTGAACACGGCAACATCTGCAAAGGATTAATGAGGAGAGGGCAAATGTGATCCTGTTGCTCTTTGAGGTCTACTTCATTTGATTCAGATTTGTAGAAATGACACTTACTTGGTCAACGCAGACAATGACATATTTGACATTTCCTTTCAGTTCAGATGGCAAACCAATTAGTCCCACTCATAATTACCTGGAACAATTTATACATTAACTGAGCCATTAGAGTTGCCGTTGCCACCGATGGTGCCAGCTGCGGTTGCTAGGCGACTTTCTCACAGCCTCTTTCATGCTGGTTCTACAGCATAGCTACAGCACATATACTCATCCTCTAACTATTTTAAAGACAAAATAATTACGATTAATGTCACTCTCCTCTTTATCTTGTTCATTCTGTATATCTTCTGATATGTACCTGCCCCCTATTGCTCATATCTTATTTCTCTTATTCTCTTCTCTAATTGTTCCTCTTTCTCCGTTTACCTCAGAGCTTTCGACAGCTACAGAGTTCCAGCAGTTTCAAAGTATCAGCCCGAACTCTTACATATTTTGTGGTTTTAAAGCAGCAACATTTTAAAGGGAAACATTTTAGTCCAGCAAAGTGTGGTTAACCCAAGAGATTGCTGCTTATACAGATGGTTTAGTCCTTAATAGAATGGGTTTCCAAGGTGATACTGATCTTTACTGTCAGTGTACTGATCATTGGATAAAAAAAGATTAATGTGGAAGAAAAAGTTCTACATGCAGTTTTTTAGCAGCACAAGACAACTTTACATTTGATTGCAAAAAGTGGGAGTGTTGTTTTTAAAACAAAGCAGTCCTTCAAATTTAAAAATAGGGAACTGATTTTCACAGCAAAGACCATGACCCTATGTTATTCTTTATGACTATGATTAAAATGAGTAAACTACATATGGTATTAGCCTGTTGAGCTTATTTATGGGGATGATAAAAATTTCATTGTCAATAATCATTTCATGAAATGTAGCCTTGCATCAGTAGTTTTACTATTTATAAAATAACACAAAGCTGAACTGAAGAGCCAATGGTAGTTTATGTGGGCAGGTAAATAAACTAAACTATCAATATTAGTGATACTTTGACAGAGTATTATTTTTTGAGTATAACACACACACACACACACACACACACACACACACACACACACACACACACACACACGTTGGTGGATCTGCCATACAATGTGCTGGCCTGACCATTGGGATCACCTTAGGGTTCATTGTCCCGCTCAAGGACACTTGGACATGTGGACAGGAGGAGCCTGAGATCAAACCCCCAACCCTATGATTAATGGACAACCTGCTCTATCTCATGAGCCCAGCTGCCCAAGATAATTAGTTCAGATCATTCACACAGAATCCATTTTGTTATTTCAGAAAAGGTATTGTGTCTAAGATGCATGTGATTAGTATTTCAGTAGTAAGGTTTGGCAAATCCTACAGTGTTAAAAAGTATTCAGATGTATCCACTTATTGATGCATTTGCCTCAAATTATGGCACATGCCTTTTTTTCTAGATGCTATAAATAAATGGAAAAGGTGTCCTTCTTTGAATTGATACTGATGATTCTGGCTCTGAGGCTTGTAGTTTGAAGGTGGGTTCCATTCCTACCAGTGTACATTGCCATGGTTATTTCTGCTGCAAACTCAACCTGCTCTGTAGCAGGTTATGCGTGTAAAAGCACCACCTCCTGACCAATATGATCAACTATCTGAGAGATATACAATAGATTCCTGCCGGAGGGACTGACTTGTTGCCCTATGTTGGCAGTTTCCAATGTCGCAAACGTATGCAAATGCAAGGCCTTGCGTTACTTTAGTATTGTATTGGTAATACAATATTATATTATAATTGTAATAGTATTGGTTTTGTTTTTCTGTATAGTATTTGTTTTGCTGTTGTATAGTATTTGTTTTGCTGTTGTATAGTATTTGTTTTGCTGTTCTTAATTTATGAATTCCCTGTGCGGCGTCCTTGAGTGCCAAGAAAGGCGTCTTTAAATAAAATGTATTATTATTATTATTATTACTTTGCTATGGGTATTTTTTTGTATGCTATGTGTGCTTTTGTATACAAATATCATCCTGATATAAAGACGGATTGAAGCACTAAAGCCTTGTACTTAAGATGTGTAAGTAAGCCTACTCTAGCTTTGAACTGTGTTTTTAGATTATTTTTTTTATTTGCTCCCAAGTCCGTTTCACAATGCCCGGATTGCAGTTGAAAGAGTAAGGCTAAAATTTAATTTTAGCTAAAATTTAATTTTAGCCTTAAAATTTAATTTTAGCCTTAAAATTTAATTTTAGCCTTACTGTGTCCATTTTAATGGACTACACAAATGAAATTGCTCTACTATTTTAACCCATTTGACACACATACACATATTTTATTTCCACTGTGGTCTTTTCTTTCTTACTTGTTCTTAAAAATTTACACAATTAGCAACACTTTACCAGCTGTCCTTCCTGTATTTGGCAGGTGCTCCTGTGTTGCGCTAAAGAACTGCAACTACACTTTTTTTTAAACTTCTTGTTTTATTTCCAACATTATAGTTCTCTCTTCATTTATAAGATATGCCACTCTGTTGCCAGTAGACTTGTCCATATGTGGGATTCGTCCTATGCTACAAACACTGCCCGTTTACTGAGAACTCAGTCATAGCTAAATTGGGTAATACTGGGTTGATTTACAAAGTTTATAATGATCGTTGTGTGACCAAGTGTGATTGTGGTTGTTAGGGTTAGAAAAGCATGAGTTTAAATACTTCTTCAGGAAGACAGGAACTTCAGATGTTTAGATGGTACCTATACTGTACTATGGGATCTTTATTTATCCTTAATCAAGTCTCCATTAAAGGTTCCTGAGTTCTTCATCAAGGTCTCCAGAGTCTTCTCCACGTACGTAAATGATTGAGTTTTTCCTTAAAGTTCCCATATTATGCTCATTTTAGGTTTATAATTGTATTAACAGATTGTACCAGAATGGATTTACATGGTTTAATTTTTTTTTTTTAACTTCACATTTTTGTTGTACTGCACATTGTTGCAGCTTATCTTTTAACCTTTGTGTTGAGCACTGTTTCAGCTACAGAGTGAGACATCTCACTTCTTTTCCATCTCTGTTGGGAGTCGCACATGTGCAGTAGCTAGGTAAGGACTACTAGCCATTAAGAAACAGAGTATGTGGGTGTGCCATGATAGCAGCTAGGCAAGCATTATAACGTGTGTTACAAAGTGACACACGTTTGTCACGGAAGTAAAGGCTGTACAACAATAGAGCTGTTTGGAGAAGTTTGTGAACAGTGATTTCTGTTGGAATCATCCCTTTGGGTGGACTTTGGGCTTTTTTACCTTGTAAACCTGTGACAAGCACAAAAAGATATACAACACAATAAAGCATAACAAATAGCATGATATGAGCAACGGGTATGTTGAAAGCTTTGTAGTACAAGTCCCCAATTTGGTTTCAGATCAAAACCAAATTGGAATTTTGCCCACTCCCATAATAATAGCTGCCTCTACATACTTGTACAGTAGTTCACTCACACTAGTCATGTGTGAGTTAACTACTTTATGATGAGCTCGAAATGGCAAAGATGCTTCAATCTATTTTTACCATTGTGATGGCGCTGTGCTGATTTAATTACATCTGGTACATTGCATCTGGACATCTTATATAAGGTCAACATTTCATCTCTGTGCATTCAGTACAAAACAAGTCGCTGAGCACAGAATCTCTCACTCAGAACTGAAAAAAATATGACATCCAGTATGCGACACCTTTTAAGACATACCCTCATCTTTATCTGTCAACTCATTAAAAAGCAATTTGTTGTAATTAGCATAAAGTAGAGTGGTTGACGTGGTATATATATGAAGTTAGGAAAAGTTTGCAATGGTATTTTTTTCTGGTGGTTGTTTGGCTGGATAAATATCATTATGTCAAGGTATTCATCCTGTATTTGCACCATTGCATCCCTGCTCACACCTCCAGGATGAGCTATCTAAGAACGGTACTGTGAACATGATGTGCTCTCGGCTGACTGAACCTGACTGCCAAGTCTGTTTTCAGTCCAAGTGAGCATTTGTGAGATACCTGGGAACTAAGGTTTTCACAGTACAGATCCACTACCAGCCCATATAACACGGTTGTTGGAAGCATCTGACCTGTTGGCTGACTGCTCCGTGGAATACCTTTGACACCTTAAAAGGTCAAGGGCCTGACAAACTGCGATGGTTCAGAACTGGGCAGAACTGTGTGTAACTCTGTATTAAGCCAATGTTTCTGTATTATGTTGTACACTGCCTGCACTAACATAGCAGTATTGCCTTATTTCCCGTTTCAGCTCATTTTTTCAACCTTGTTCAAATCTCCATCTCAGAAAACAGAAAGTGACTGCATAGGGTAACATATCATCATCAATACTAATTACCACCCAATAAGGTGGTAATTGGTGGAAATGAATGTGGTACAGCTAATTTACATATTCATAATAAATGCAACACCACGTAAACACAGCTGGGAAAAAATAAGAGTGAAGCAAGCAACCACTCTGATTGATTAATGTAAGCCTGAAAAAAAAAAAAAAACAGAGAAGGACATACATGACAATGTATCTGTTTAATTGAAGACAGGGCCTCATCCACCCACTTATTCATCGGAGGGTGGATATGGGTGGTTAAAGTTAACCTCCTGTTGAGTTCAAAGAGACTCAAAATCCGAACGAATTATGTCTAGATTAGAAAATTCTACACACTAGTTCTGCAACAGAAAACTCAGATTGGACCGATAGTCTAGCTAGCTGTCTGGATTTACCCTGCTGAGATCTGAGGAGCAGTTAACCATAGTCCTCAGAAACCCCTTCGGTGTTTAGAATGACCAGAATGACCAGAAACCAGAAGGTAACGGACATCTGGGCGAAAAGAGCGTGATTCTGCGGATTCTTTTGCAGTACCACAGTAATTCCGGAAGTGAAACTTTTTGGACATAGACTAAAGAAATGCAAACAACCCATGGCGTTTTTTCCCAACCAATCCATGAATATATCTGTGGTGTAGCCAGACCTCACTCCACAGCACTGTAGAGATTGATCAGGTTTCTCATGTTACTTCCTGGAGCATTTTAAAAATTGGAAGAGCAAAATAAACAAACCCGGTTTGCCTTTACAATGGCATATCTAACCCTTCTTTTGGCATTATGGTTTAATCCTACCAAGACCACATCTGCTCGGCAGCACCAACAGAGAGGTGCATGGGGGAATGGTTTGACACTCCCATCTGACTCAAGCCTAATGGGGCGGCAGGGTCATGCTGTTTAATGGCAGTTAGCTAGCTGAGTGACAGCACTGCCCAGGCCAGGGGCTCAGCTGTCATGGATCGCAGGTGTGCTGCTGAGTTATGTGTCATTGTAGGATGCGATAAGGTCGAGAAAAGACTGGGTAGGAGAGTGAGAAATTGATAGAAATAATGGAGAGAAACAGAGGAAAGAGAGGGAGGAGTGCGGAGAGAGCCGAGCAAGCATTTGGCTGATATGCAGGAAGGGACGTCAAGTATTTCTGATTCTGAACAAATCAAACCAAAACAGCCACAAAACTGTCACCTTAACTGCCTTAAGATATTTAAATACAACATTGTTCAATCCATTTATTCAGACCAATTTTTTCATGGACTGACAGAACCATGCAAGTAAAAAGAGACGCAGAGAAAGGGACTTTGTCAGTCGGAACACTGCTGATCCCACCTGCATGACTCGCCCCTGTGTGCAATTTAAGTGGGAAATGTCAGTGGCAATTATAATGCAAAGGTAACCTTTTGTGAGGGAGATTACTGCATCGATATTTTGTAGCTTGTCATACATGGTGACAAAGAATGGTTTCTTGACAATGCTCTGTAATTCTGGTAAGGGAAATGGCTATGCCTGTGCAACCTGGGATGACTACACAATACTGACATAACAAAGCCTTATTCAGGGCAGCTGTAGTTTGTGTTGAACATTATAAACGAGAAAAAAATAAGCCAATGTTCATAAATTACAATGATCACGAAACTACAATCCTTTGGTTTTTACTCAATAAAGTTAATCCAGTTTACCCAGTAAACCTGGAACATGCCCCAGTTTAATACAAAGCATAGGACCGCATCTTCAACATCAAAGAATCCAACCACAAGGATTATTTGCTGTACTGCGACACTCCCCCCGGGACCTGTTTGTTGTTTTTATTATTCATAAAATGAAGAGAACACTCACAACAGCATTCATTTTCTGTATAATTATAATTATACAGTTATCACTGTAACCAAAGGTCCAAAACAGTCTGCATCAAAGAGGGCATCACATTCCTGAATGCACAACCCCCCCATCTGCTTTATTTTTACATTCTAATTAAATTGAGCTATTTTCATATTTGCTATTTATACTGACAATTCTATTTGTCCTGTGACTTTATTCAGCATTTCTGATGTTCTGCACACTTTCTTTTCGACAATCTAATCTAATGTAAACATAAAATGGTGGGAAGCATGAAATAAGGAAGATTCCACCTTTTGGGCATGATAGATAAGACATTTATTGATCAAATTTTTCTGTTAGTTACTGGATTCTAAATAAAGAGAAATAATGATAGAAAAAGCAAAACATGCATAAAAAACATGGTACGTGAATAAGAATAGAATAATTTCTGGAACTGTTGGATAGACCGACCAACTAACCAATGGCATCCTTAGAGTGGCGTAAGGAGCCAACACCGGGCCTTTATGTAGGATTATCAAGGTGGGCACCCTACTACAGCACGTGATGTCGCAATGTCCACGAGTAGGCTACCATGAGTAGGACAGGTTAGGATCATAGAGACACAGCATATAAGAGATGAGATGACTGACAAATTAGGAGTTGTACACCACAACAACAAAAAACACTGGTGAGGGGAGGCCTATAGCTCGCTGTGTAAGCTCGCTCGCCCCATGTTGGCTAAGTCCAGCAGCGGCCCGGCCTGCGGCCCTTTGCTGCGTGTCATCCCCCATCACTCTCTCTCCCCCTTTCACATGTCTATCCTCTGTCTAATAAAGGGAAACCCCCCCCCCAAAAAAACAAAAAAAAACACTGGTGAATGTGCACCATAACACATAATAAAATCTACTGGTGATGGTGTACCATTACACATGAAAAAACACTGCTGCTGACGGTGTACCATACCATAAAACATTGTCACTCACTGCTATGACTACACCTATGACGTCCACCTCAGTCAACTACAACAATACAAAGCTTTTATATTACTGCATATGATTATACTTAGTCTACATACTTTCACAAAAATAACATTTTTTAATGCAGGATTTTTACTTTTAACTTTTATCCTTGTGTTGTGTTCCTGTCAAAATTGAAAATCAACACTTTTGTCGACACTTTTTTATTGATGTTTTAAAGTTTTTTTCATGTTTTTGTCCTTTTTTTAAAATGTCACTTTTTTGACGTTTTCAACACAACGTAACACTAACTTATTAACTTAGGTTTTACAATTATTTTTGGAATTTGATGTCAATAAATCTATTTTTTAGGAAATTGTACTTGATGTTTGAGTTAGAAAAGAAGAAGTTAGGAATTATTTAGACTAAAATTAAAGGATTTGATGTTGATGGATAATCACAGACTGGAATATGTCAACGTTTACTCGATACTATTTCAAAACCACTTAAATGTTTTTTTTCTAATGCTATAAAATTGAATATGACACCTCAAAATTCATGGAAATAGAGATTTGTACTTGCCAAAGAGCGGAAATCAATAATGTTATTTGGGGTAATTAAAAAGAAGATTGATATAGAAAAACGGGGCAATTTGACCCAAGGACAACATTAACTTAACAGGGTTAAGTACATATTACCTAGTAAGGTTTTTGAATTTTTATTTAATTTTTTACAGTGTGTTATTACTTTTACTTCAGTAATTTATCTACATACTTCCACCACTGCCAGTTTTTGTACCACACACCATAAGTTTTCTTTAACCTAAACATGTGACTTGTGGTGAATTGAGGTACACTGTAGATCTCTGGTTACCAGAGGTCTACAGTCTGGTAGAAACTACTTGGCACAGGTTTAATTAAAGATGAAACCGGATCCAAGATACTCAGAGAAATGACCCATTCTGGTTGGATACACATGCAAAGAGGATATATTTGCAGTGACGGCCATATAATCTACCTAGTTCTCCTTGATGCTGTCGGATGAGCTGCTGGTGTTAGCATGGGTGCCTTACTCCCTTCATCCTCGACATTTTCACCTCCTGCATCGATGCTGCTTGATCCACTGGTGCTAGGCAGGTAGCTGCTACGACCAACGGTCGCTGCAGGTGCTTCCCTGTCTTGCTCCAGCTCAATCGTAATCCCCCCCCCGTGCTATCTTTTTAAGCAAGCTTCCTATTATTGGTAATTTACTCCTTACTTTATCCAATTGCTGTATTCATTTTGATAGCCATTTTTGTTTGGCTCATGTTCAGTGTTTTTTTACCTTTTTGCACGCAATAAGCATGTTCATTTTTATATGACTACCATATCCCACAATCCCCAGTCCCAATTCAAAACAAATTAAACCAAAATCCATTATTGTTCGTTTCAAACATGTATTTAATAATCAGTAAAATATGTTTTTCGTAAGTCCTTTATAGGCAATTATGTAGTTGGATGCAATTCTTAAAGAGGGACACCACTGAGTAGGAACCTAGCTGTTACAGTGAAAGGGCCCGATCGCGAGAAAAAAAAATGCGATCGTTGGCCATGGCTGTCAATATATTTCTTACAGTCACGCAGGCCCCTGATTGGTCCAGGCCGCAAGCAACCACATACCCTGCTAGTTACGTCACTGCATCCTTAAGTGTTCATATAGAGCTGCTGCTTCAGGCTGACACCAAGAACAATATAGGTGGCCCTTTGTGTCAAAGTAGTGTTGTGCAACATAGTAAAACTGTTGCCCTAAGCGAAGAAAATATCATCTCACATACAGATGCAAAAAAAAATTGTATGGGTTTGTTGTAAATCTGTCTCTGTGCAACTATTAGGTCCTTAAATTCCATTCATCTGGAGCCTCTGGAGGTTTTAAAGGTCAGATTAAGTCTGATAGTTGACAGAGTTGTTGCTGTGGCTGCAACCAGACTGTGGGTTCGAGCTCGCCGAAGCCTTAGATCAAATGAATGAGTCAGAATAGTTAAAGGGCATTTTGAAATCTATCTGTTACGTTGTTATTCTGATTTACAGGTTCTTCTGGGCAGTGTTGTTGCTTATTGCTTTCAAAACAAGTCGTTTTTCATTTGTATCTATATTTTGTAGGTTAGATGCTCTCTCTCTCTCTATCTCTCTCTTTGAGATTGGATGACTGGATAAGTCATTTGTGGTACAAAACAAGCTAACATCACTGCAAATCAGAAAAAAACATTTAGTTATACTCTTGACACAGCAGCACAGGCCATCAGTCTCACAGGGAATCACTTATGTAAACACAGTGGGTGTCTTTGATGCACATTAGCAATCGAAGCTGGCAGCTGTGGTGATAGGAATCATAAACTGGAGCAGAGTGCAGGCTAGGGTCAGTCACAGCATTCCCTGTGGGAGCAGACATATAAGATCATGTTCCACTTTGTAAAACAAGCCTTTAATCAGATCAATCCAGATTCCGAATATAAATGTATCTTGTGTGGCTTATTTGTAGTTGTTAGCATGCTGTCAGAGATAAGTTCCTAAATGGGCTTAAGAAACATCATAAATCAGTATGTTTCTTTTGTTGTTTTCTATTTGCAACAAATTACTTATGCGTGTAAATATGAAACATGTCATCTTTTATCAAGTCATCTTTTATGAGATGCATCTTTTCCATCAACAACATTTAACATTGTTAACCTTTTATGTATTCTGTCCCCAGTATAGCTTTAAGTATACTTTAAATTCAGATAACAGGCCATGATTGCATGTGTGTGTGGCTTAAGTGGTGCACTGGAGTGAGTAATGGGAGACAATGAGTGGAGAAATAGATGACTCCTCAACAGTCACCTTGAGTGGATAGAACTCATCATTCACATGCCATAAACACAAAAAACACACACACATACACAAAAACACACTCTCTCTCTCTCTCGCACAGCAACCGACCAAGGTCTTTGTCAATGTTAAGGACACCAAGCACATTGTACTAGGCTTGGTGATATTGATCAGTTATGTTTTCTACCAAATCTGCCTTCATCATCACTAAAGATGACAATGGCGTACAGTGTCGCTCTAACCCTGTCTTCTGCTGCTGTTTCAGTATCATGTTTAATGGGATTTATAGGTTATCCTCACATTTTTACGTAAGAGTTGGCATTGAACAGAGTGTGACCTCCTGACCAGGGGGCCTTTCACACCTACCTTTCAGAGTTTTTCCGACGTTTGATCAGTACCAAAATAATAGGTGTAAAACCTACCATGGACCATGGTCCGCACTGTCCCAACCGTACCAACAAAAAATTAAAAATACTTTCACATTAGTAAGTAACCGGGCCATGGTTCAAACCATGATCCGGACCGAGACTTCCTCATTTGGCTGGCACCTCATTGTTTATCACTGATGTATTTACTGTTGCCAGAAAGCCTGTCTTCTTCACTACCTGCTCATTTACAGATAATTTTGTTTGTATGCCTGTGGTGTTTCGGATTTCCGATTGTTGAATACTGCAACAAACAATTAAGCATTAGAGATGCACTGATTACAATTTCTTAAGCAAATTCCGATTTCTCTGGGTTTGACCTGCTGATACCGATTTCATTTTTTCTAACCACTTTACAGCACACACAAATATTTATTTTCTATCTTTTCTTTTATAGACAATTTTAACAGATTTTTTTTAACAGATAATCAATCACTATAAAATAGAGCTATATAAATTACTCCTCAATATGGGAAATTCACATCTAAACAGACATCTAAAGTCCAATGTTATGGAACCATTTACTTTTTTTTCACATACAATATCCAACTATTAAATGTGATATATTTAGAAAACTATACTTCTGCATGAAAACAGGGAAAACATGTAATGCATTATTTACATGCTACAGTTACACTGCATTAAGATAATACAATCATAGTGGATTTATTGTTATTATTTGCTAGCCTATAATATAATTCCCTTGTGTAGGGTAGTGGCAGTGAGTCCGAAAAAAACATTCCAAAATCAGGCAGATGATACAAGAGGATGGGTAAGCTCCTCTACCAACCAATTAATTAAGACTGGCGGGAGACGCTCACGTATGTGATGATAACAAGACGTAGATGTCAGTTCTTAAGTGTGCTTGCATAACTGCAGTGTGAAATCAAAACTAACCGGATAAAACGTATACAAAGCAGTAAAAACAAGAAACCTGGTTGGGACATTGATTCGTACTTTCAGGTGTGAAAAGGCCTTTAAGGCAAGCAACAAATGAGGCTGTGGTGAGGTAAATGTGTCTGTTTTTTATGTTATGGTCAAATGTGTTAAAGAAAGTTTGCCTTAAATCCTTATATTTCGACTTGTAGTGTTATTTTTATTAAAACTATAACTAAGGTTAAAATAGGGTGACCAGACGTCCCCGGTTTCCGGGGACAGTCCCCGATTTTGGCGACCTGTCCCCGGCTGGATCTGTCCCCGGAAATGTCCCCGGTTTTCACTGTGACTGACAGACCCAAAATTGCAATGAAAGAAAGAAAATGCTGACCAAACGTAGCCGATGGTCGCACACCCAACACCCGCAGGCTGAAGGTAGCCAGAGCCAGCGCCGCTCAGGGAGGTTTTAGAAGCCGTGTTTTACGATGCTAAAATCTCTGATTATTTACATGGAGTCTGGCGGGCTTAGCGAACGCAATTTCGTGGACTTTTAAGTTTTAAAAAGGATCTTAATCTTTAACAGAAAGGTTGACTTCCTTAGAAATCTCTTCCATAATGTTGTCAGACACTTAGAATATTAATCTGAGCCCGTCGGCAGCAAAACGAGCACTTTTATGAACCTAAATACAAGCTGGACAATTATCCTATTAACTTCTATTGCTGCTCGTTTCTGCCGACTGGAGTGATCTCGTTTAATACTGCGACATGTCAGAGGAAAATATGTCCTCAATAGTTTTTATTGTATCTGATTCTCAAGGAGCTGTTGCAGAAACAAGCCTTGAGCAATAAAGCAAAAGCTGTCAGTAGTTCAAGTAAACATTACAACATTATGAAATAATGAGACTTTCTATCTTGAAATATTAAGACTTTCAATCTTGAAATATTAGGACTTTTTATCTTAAGTATTAGTATTTTTTTATCTCGAAATATTAGGACTTTTTATCTTGAAGTATTAGTATTTTTTTATCTTGAAATATTAGGACTTTCTATCTTGAAACATTCCCCTCTGACGTGTAGTGGAGTGGAGTATGAAGTAGCAGCAGGGGTGGGTCTAGGATCAGACCTTGGGGGCTCAGCCCCTAATGACAACAGCTCTAGGTCTAATGTCCCCGTTTTAAGTTTTACAAAAGTAAAAACATTACTTATTTTGGAGGTTAATACGCTTCGGAGCTGAAAATGTCCCCGGATTTTGTCTGAGAAATCTGGTCACCTTAGGTTAAAATCATGTTATTTTCTCTTTCAAAAGTTCCATTGTTTTGCTTGATAGTTAGACAAATTGTTGAATGGGTTAAGGTAGAAGTATCCAGTCAAAATGAAATAAATGAAAATGTTAAAAATATTAGTGCCTTTAGTGTCACAATTGAAAAAAATGGCTATTTCATCATACAAAAAAAAAAATCATTAACTCCACTTTCTTAATGTTATCAAGATAAAATTAAATAGCTAAAGTGTAAGTTCACACATTGCAAAAAAAAAAGTGAATTTATTTACCTTTAGTGTTTTCTAGCTATGGAGATAGATTTGGTTATTTTTGAAGAACCATTCAAACCTATTGCATGTTGTAGAAAGAGATTGTGTTTTGGTTTAAAATAAGTACATGCTGCTACGTAAATTAAGTTTTATGTTTACTTTTCATCTCTTGGGTGAAGTTTTGTCTGACCCAACAATTCACCCCAACCACACGTAAACACATACATACTTATGCACACATACATACATACAAACACACATACAGTATGTACATACATACTGTACTTATGTAAACATTTATACATACATACAGTACATACTGCCATTATGCACACATACTGTACATAGATACAGTACATACTTATGCACACATACATACTTATACACACACACACAAACACACACACACACACACACACACACGTATGAATAAGGTCAGTATAAATAGACCTTACTAGTAACATTTAAAAACAAAAATTACCAGACGCCTGGGATTTTTAAACAGATTGGTATGGACAAGTCTCTTGGGCTCTGACATCCATCAAAAACCATGTTGATTTCAATACAACAGATGATCTTCTATAATATTTTCCTGGTAAGTGGTGCTTCAGAAACACAAAGTAACATTATCTTGCATTGAGAATTATTATTTAAAATAAACAGCAAATTAATAAATTGCCTTGTTACTGAAATTTGTTAAACAAATTACTCTACCTGGGCGAGCCTATGACAACTCCTGGCAGGTTGTTATTAGCATTCTTGATTGTGCACCTCATGAAGATGCATTTTAGTATGTAGCCCTGGTGCAAATCTAAGGGATTAAAGTCAGTATGTTTTTACATGAAGTATGCGTAGGAAAAAAAAGTTGTCAGTAATGCATTTTCAACTGAAAGTAATTTAGTTTAAAAGATCAAGATCATTTAAAAGAAAATTCTGCAGGGCGCAGAATGATAACAATCCACTCTCATCAATTTACACAAACAGAGCTCTAATCTGCTCAAAGTTCAAACAAAAGCAGTTTGTGTAGTCTAACTGTTCATCTCGGTTTGCCACAAATCTTGAAATTAAATGAACTACTACTACACTTTTTAATCACTGTTCCATTTTCCTAATGTGATTGTTATTGCCACTGTTCATCACACCCCCAACCAGCACTGTCAGACACCGCCTACCAAGAGCCTGGGTCAGGTTTTGTCCAAAAAGTTTTTTGCAAGGTTGCAACAACAAACCACCGTCTCCGCCGACAAACCCAAAATAGGAAAACCTTTGTGGTAGCTAGTACCTTAAAGAAATGGACCCAAATACCTAATTATTCCAGCCTAAAGTTACTTGCAGCTTGGGCCTTATATGGAGTGTTGGGGTACTACAAGTACATTTTTGAATCGCCTGGCCCACTAAAAATTCCTTCCTTTTTTCATTGGTGTGTAAGGTCTTCTATGAACTAATTACTGAAATCTGCTACAGGGCAGGCATTGATCTAATCAGTCCTGACAAATGGGCCATACATGAAAAAAGGTAACAAAGATTGTATTACCTGTTCAGCAGTCGCAGCCCAGTCGCTCTGACCTTTCTCCGTTAGCACATGTATAGGACTTCATGTGTGTTAGCTTGTAATAACAGCGTGTGAATTGTAATTTCCTCAATGGGGATTAATAAAAACTATAAATTACAAATTATGGTTAATCAGGGGACATGACTCTAAGAGCTTGTGTCATGCCTTGAAGTATCTTTATATTTACTAAACTCCACTAACCTCTAACCTACTATATTTTTCTCGATTTGAGCTCTAATAACACAGATGACTGCACTGCTAGAGGCCATGAGGGTTCAAACTCCCGTCCCTCTGGGCTCTATTATAAGATCATGCTTTCCCAATTCTCCTTGACAAGGTTGTGTTTTTTCTTACTCTGGAAAACAATTAGCTACAGGGGGTTATGTTGGGAATTGTGATTGTAATAAAACTTCAGTGCCTTATCCCTGCGTGTTTTCAAGCATCACCTTTGAACCCATAATGTGAACATTGACCATTAACCTATGCACTCAAGGCTGGCGTTTAACCTCTTACTGCTCTGATAGAGTTATTCAACAGGCTCCAGTAAAAGAATGGGGTTGTGTGGGCAGCTCCCACATGTGTTAATGAATGAGTGGAACACCCTGGACCACCTCTCCCGGGCTGTTGCTGTAATATCCTTGGCATCTCAGATACTTGATCTTTGATTTGTTAGAACTACAAAGTAAAACAGCTCCTAAATTTGCACTTGTTGCGGTCATGCCTTTAAGACAACATCAATTCAAAGCAAAAAACACACTCAAACAAACCACAAACATCTACCAAGCTTGCAGCTGATTTGTAAATTTCTTCAGAAGCCAGAACAATCTTCCCCATCAACATTCCTTCAACTTTGGTCTTTCAAAAAATGCAGCAGTGACAACAGGGCTCCAAACTGCATTTTGCCACCATGTTTTGAGACAGTGTGATAACTCCTTTTTTACAACTACTTGCAAATGGGCTACCTGCCATAGGCTACCTGCAAGTAGAAAAAACAAGAAGAGAGAAAGTCCACCAGAGTTTGACCAACGTGTGTAAGAGGTTTAGGGTTCATGAGTGATTAGCCAACTTTGTTGGTAACACGTGGATGTGGTCTACAATAGTGTGTCTCTCTTTCGTGGAGTCAACCAAGTGTTATTTTGGATCCCACATAACTATTAGGTAAGTCCCGCCTTGTGAAGCAACTCAATTGGTAGGTGTTAGGGATTGACCTCAAGTGGTCAAGGTTAGGATAGCCGAATGGTCAGGGGATAGGACCTGAACAAATGAAATTACTTTGCGTAAGCATGTAGGCCTGGCCAATAGTAGTGTGAATACTATTAAATGGTTGGTCTTGCCAAGAAGTTGCATGGGTTCCATAAGAACGTAGCAAAACGTGCACACAACACAGCTCTGAGTGGTGATCCGAAGCCAAAGTTCATCCATTTTGTTTGCTAAAGGTTGGCGTGGAAAATGCTGCGCCATGATAGCCAATAACTAGTTAGCCTTAGCCTAACGTTAGCCCTCCGCCTCACACTTTATTTACGGTCTCAACCCCTTTGCAGTCACTGTTTTATTTGCATTTTTTAGTCAAAGTTAATGTCCGCTCCAACATTTGAATGGTTTCTATGAAAGCAAAAGTACAAATAGGCCGCTAAATATATATAACTATTTGCCTTGTAATTATAAATAGTGCTTGTGTGTTATTAATGCTGAATTTAAATACTACCCCAGGAGCTAGCATATTAGCTAGCTAGCAAGCAAAGTAAGTCAGCAAACAGCAGCAGGACATAGCAACCATTGCTAAGCTCATAATGGCCCAACTGCTAGTCAGTGCTGCGAACATCCTCTACCCACCAGAGCCCAGAAGTGACGAAAGCAGAAAACAATACAAACAAAAAATATTGAAGGAAAGACCAGAGGATCTATTTGCAGTCCACTACAAAAATGTTGATGTGAGTAATCTCACCCTTTTTACCCAACTTCAACTCCAAATGCGTGGCACTCAGCCATCTGCTTACACTACAAGTCAGTCAAAAGAGAAGGGATCTGCAAAGTCAAAATTAAAGATCCTGACAGTGTTGCCATCAAAGTCACCGGCACACCTACACAAATTGGACAGTTGTGGTACAAGGTGACCGAAAACACTTTGAAAAAGATTGAGAGAGAAGACAAACCTCACATCTGACGCTCCAGAAAGAGAAAATGACCCAACCATTTCAGATCAAGCTCAGATACAAAAGACAATGAGCCTCCTTAAAGAAGAGTCCATCTGGTCCATCTGAGAGAACAGGTGAACAGACAAGAACCAGAGAACACCAGGAAAGAGAACTTGCTCTCCACCAGGCTCAGATACTTTGAAATAGAGCTGAAAAGTGCTCAACAAGAAAGAGACCATCTGAAGAATGAACTGGCTGGCCTGACAGAAGTAAGAGAATTTCAGAGAGAGAGAGAGAGAGAGAGAGAGAGAGAGAGAGAGAAGGCAGAGCTAAACATGCTGACTGAGAAACTTTAGAGGAGAGGGAGAGAAGTTGACAACCTTCAGGAGCAGCTAGGCCACCCCCTCACCCACTGCACCCTGCCACCTGAGAAAGCCACAGTACAGTATGTCCTCCACGACTTACTGCTGACCCATCAACCCACATTGCACCCGTCTCCCCCACCCAAACCAAGCTACACCTGCCTCACTTCACCCAACCTGCCTTATCTCCTGCACCATAGACACAGTACGACTCCACTCCCTCCAGACCCCAGATTGTTGTCCTAATAGATTCAAATGGAATTGATAAAAAAAAATTACAAACTTCCCTACAACTACAGCAGCCCTGGAGCTGCTAAGTGAGAACAGACTTGGATCTCCCAGGCACATCATCATTCACACTGGCACTAATGACCTGCAGACCCAACAAGAGCGAGTGACCTTATCACTAAGGAGAGTAATGGAGAAAGCCAGCAGAAACCTCAACAACTCCCACATTGTTGTATCCACCCTTCTCCAACGAGAAGACCTCCACCCTGCTACCATCCAACGGATCAATGCCGGCCTCTCCCAGGACCGTTCCCTAAGACCCATTGTGCACCTGGCCCACCACCCCACCCTTGAGACCTAGACTGCCTGTATGATCCCGTCCAGCTCTAAAAGCAAGCAGTCACCATCTTTGCAAAGACGCTGAAGAATGCCACCCTAAACCTCAACGCAGCCCCCCATCCACTACATCAGCAGCAAGGACCCATCAACCCAGACCGCCCCCCAGCTATATCACCATCCCTGCTGCATCACCGGCATGCCGCCCCCTGTTCTCATCCCTGAACTGTCAACAGCCCCCACAGAGAGACTGACTGACAGGCAGGGCTACGCCCAGACAGCGACAGGAACAGCCAACTGAATGACATTCAGCAAATGGTAAACCTAATCTGTTCACACCTCATGGCACCTTAGCACCATAAGTACACACACACACAAACTTTAGTTTGCTTTTTATTATAATTTTTAGCTAAGAAAAGAAAACATTACATATATCGTTTACAAGAGTTTGCCTCATTTAGAAACATTAAGTATTTTAAAAGTATGATGTCTTTTTTTATCTCTTGTTGGAATTCCAGGACCCCCAGTCCTAAAAAGTAAATATGCACAGTTCCTGAAGGAAATCAATACTATCGACATTGTTGTCCTCCAGGAAACATGGTGTAAAGGTTCGTCAAGTGGTCGTCCAATATGTTACAGAGAAATGACTGTCCCGTCCACCAAATTAAAAGGAGTTACTCAGGGGAGAGAATCAGGAGGAATAGGATTAATAGGATTAATCAAGAGAGGTGAACTTCATATCTGGATAAAGATCTAAAAACTAAAAATCTCAGCAGACAAAGATATATTCCTCTGCCCCACATACATTCCTCGTTCTGAGTCACCCTATTTCAATGAGGATAGTTTCTCCATACTCAAAGGAGAAATAAACCAATTTCAGAGCTCTCTCCTCTATCTATCTATCTTTCTATCTTCCAATTTTGTGTGCATCCATGTCCCAGAAATGCTTGTTCTTTCCTTGGACTCAGTACCGTTGATTATTTTTATCTCTGACGTTGATATTTTAATATCAAGGCATTCACAGTTAATCCCCTCACTCCTGTCTGACCATAGAAAAATAACAATCTGAGCAGAAGAAATCTTTAACACAAAGAAGCAGATTCTACTAATCTACAAACCTTTACCCAATCCTACAGATGGACTGGGAGCAGCACTGATCTCTACGTAAGGGCAACAGTCCACAAATCTTTCTTTGTACAGTAAATCCTTTCCTTGCAGACATGGTGTGAATTTAGCTACTAATTAACATTAATGCCATTTTGACAAGGCAGCAAAACTTAAAAATTAGTTTTGTAGAAATCTTCTACATCTACCAAGACACATCCCAAATAACGCCTGCCGAGCAGAACTAGGCCAATATCCCTCCAAATACATAAAAAAAATCCCCTCCAAATTAAAACTGGAAAAAAAACATCAAATTCTTCAACCACCTGAAAACAAACTACCCCTATATTTTCCTCTACAAAGCACTACAATACCAAGAGAGAAACACAAAGAAAAGGCCCCTCAGTCAGTTGGTCCTGTCCCTCAGCTCCCTCCCCTCACAGCCCCCAGAACACCCCCCAAACCATCCGGCCCAACCACATCATCTGCAGACAAAATAGAAATACATGACCTTTTGGAAAGACACTACTAAACGTCAAAGCAAAATGAAGTTTTTCCAGGCCTCTGTGGCCTAGTGCTTGCTCTTTGTGGAAATTGTTGGGTTTCTTTAAATAACATCACAGAGTACGGCCTAGACCTGCTTTTAAATGAAAAGCGCTTTGAGATAACAGTTGTTGTGATTTGGCGCCACATAAATAAAATTGAATTGAATTGAATTGTTAACTTTGCCATGAACCGAAAGTACACAGTAGCTGAATACTTACCATACGTAACCACAGACTCAGAAAGACTCAGAGCAGGTCCAGGCTGAGCAGACACAGTCTGGCTATGGAAACTGGCCGCCACAGACACGCCTGGCTGCCTAAAAGACAGGCTGCGTCAGCTCTTTCCACAGAGATAGGTGGAGACAGAGCATCACTTCGTGCTTCAGTGTAGCACATGCACTGACATTAGAGCTCAGCTCTTTACCAAATCTAAATATACACTTCCAGATTTAAATTCACTCTCTGACCAGACAGAAATGCAAAATCTACTTGGAGAAAATATTGTGAGTGCTGTAGAAGAAGCGACAAATGTGAGTGCATGGCACAGCCTGAGAGACAACCAGGACAACACGTAATATCAGGAGTTCATCTCCCTACAGTTTCCTCTGCCATCTTACATAGTCCTCTACTTCGGTTTACTCTACCTTCTCACATAGTCCTCTAATTCAATTTACTCTACCTTCTTAAATAGTCATCTACTTCAATTTACTCTATCTTCTCATATAATCCTCTAATTCAGTTTACTCTACCTTACTCTACCTTCTTAAATAGTCCTCTACTTCAGTTTACTCTATCTTCTCATATAATCCTCTAATTTACTTTACTGTACCTTCTCATATAGTCCTCTACTTCAGTTAACTCTACCTTCTCGTATAGTCCTCTACTTCAGTTTACTCTACCTTCTCATAAAGTCCTCTACTTCAGTTTACTCTACCTTCTCATTTAGTCCTCTACTTCTTTGGCTTTTCACGTATTGTTGCATGTTTGCTTCTGTCTTTGTTTTCTATCTTAATTTTGACACGAGACATTTGACTGTATATTAATAGATTGATACTGTTGATTTTCTGTTTTTATTTTTTTATTTTTTATCTTAAATGTATATATCTTAGTTTACTAAATGAATTGTATAATGTATTTCTTCTCACTTTATTATCCCTGATGCTTTGGCAACAATGTTATTTCTGACATTCATGGCAATGAAGCAAAATTTACAAAATTTGATTTGAAAAATACTCTTCTTTCCAGGGAATTGTAATCACCTTGGATTTGATTGTTGTTTCAATGTTAACAAAAAAAAAGACAGAGGAGGGAGAGCCTGTTTGTGGCAGAGGCAGTTATACAGTACATGAAAAGTGATACCACTTTGTTTACACTTCTGAATTGCAATTGTTGAGCACCATTCAACTAAAATGTGACTGTGAACAATTGTGACTGTGTACTAAAAGGAAGCAGCACATTGTAATTTTTGTATTTATTACCAAATAATTGCAGTGATACATTTAAAATGGGAAAAATTTGCTTTTCAGGTTGTTAGGGGCTACAGAGCTCCTAGTAACAAAAATTAGTCTGGAGCCCTGGACATGCACTGGTGCACAGTCTATTCAGCACAAGGCTTTACTTCTTGTTATTCAGCCGCCATGCCAAATGTAAGGTCGGCTTCAGAGAGCACAACAGGTGTCCCACTCAAACACACACACACACGCACACATACACACTTAGTCTAAGAAACCTGCTGGCGTTGGTCCACTGATTCCTCGGTGAGCGACATGCATCATTAACAGCTTTTAAACCGCAGGGGCGTCCTGCCTTCAGGATCTTTTTACGTCCCGTCTCCTCCTCACAATATCCCGCCCACTTCACACACACTCTTCAAAGTGTTACTAAAGAGGCTTAACAGACCATTCCAAAAAGCCTGCATGGGGCACTTGTACTCCGTTGAAAAAAACACTTCTATCTACAAATGGTACTTTACTGAGTGCCCTTATGGAACATACACCAGTTGATTTGCTGAGATGGTTAAGTGCAGCAGCAGGTGAGTACAAGCATTTTCTCTCCAGACACACTTGTTTTCCAAAAATTGCTCAAAGTGGCATGACAATTGTTAGAAGTCTTTAAAACCTATTAAAGCATACATATATACATTTTTTTAGTATTGAGGATATACATATGTCAGGATGTGATGTGTGGTATTAGTGTGCAGGTCTTTTCTTAAAAGCGACTGATGGAAGGTAATCCTAAATGAAAAATAAGTTTCTATGGCTGATTTGCAACATCAAAATGAGCATTTGGCTGGTTCAGAAGAATCGACACACTGCAGGATAATGGATCATTCTAACATGCCATTAAAAACATTACATAGTAAAATACAGAGCGGCTCATATCTGACAATAGAGCTTTAAAGAAGTGCCAGCGTTTGATGTCAATTCGGTGCGGCTGCATTTAGCAGTATTATGTTGAGGATGTGTTGTTATGGTAGAGATTGAAGGCTGTAGTAGGTATTATGGGATATACATGTATAGTGAAGCACACACAACTCTACCTCACTGGCATGTTTCTAAAATGATATGACTGTTAGTGTCATGGTGCTGAAGTGAAATCCTCGTAACTGCACTGGATTTCATTCCACGAGATTAAACATGCATTAAAGCGATTAGAAAACGGTTTGGCAGCTACAAACTGTAAGGCAAATTTAAAATGGCTTCACAATTCACAGCAATGAATTGAACAGTAAAATCAAAGACTGTGATAAAAGAAAATTGACACATTTTAGTATTTTGAACGAGGTACAGAATGTAAACATTTTGTGTTGTGTACAAATTTGGAATCCTATAAGGTGGATGGATCTGTTGGTTCAAAAAGGCTACTGCATTCATTTTAATTGAATATTCTGACATTTATTGTTGTATTCTGTAGAGCTTTTTTGCATTTCACGGATCGAAATTAAACCTTAAAGCTTTCGTTTGATTAATGCTTTTATGCTGCTAATGATGGTAAACCGTATTATTGCCAGTATGGGCTTATATTATTTGAAATTCTCCTGCATAGCAATAATACTTTACAATAATTGTTATATGCCACCATACAGTGCTGCAAAGAAAATGCACAAATATCCAAAGATTTCCGCCCCGAAACAAAACAAGTAAAACAACATGTTCCCAAAATTACTGAATAAAAGAATGGTAGCGAACATAGGAGATCAAAAAGGTGCAGTGTGTCTTTAATTCCCTGCCTTTGTGGCGGCGGCAGCA
This sequence comes from Etheostoma cragini, assembly GCF_013103735.1. Taxonomy (NCBI): domain Eukaryota; kingdom Metazoa; phylum Chordata; class Actinopteri; order Perciformes; family Percidae; genus Etheostoma; species Etheostoma cragini. Next base: position 28,867,281 of record NC_048415.1, read on the forward strand.
ATAGCGAGGGCATCCCAGGCGAACCACAAAGCCAAGGGTTAAAAACGACACCATGCTGACTCTACCTAAACGACATGCTACGCCATTTTACTAGCTCTTTATTTTACCGTCATCGCAAACCAGCACCAACTTCCTGCTCGCTTGCATGCCATTCAAGGACGTGCATAACATGGGGGAAAGAGAGGACGGAATCGGTTTCAAAAACATTAAGGGAAGGTCATTGTCTACTGGCTTACCCTGGGAGAGACGGAGAGGGCCTGAACCTGCCAGAACCTATCCACGGCGACCGGGAGCGGGACCTGCGAGAGACCAGAACAACAAAGACAGTTTGTGACAAAGCTGAGGCGTTGCAGTCCGAGAGGAGTGAAATCAAATGTGACATTTTTCATTTATTTGTAAATGCCTCCATGGCGGCACACTCACTCGAAACGACAGTTGGGCTCTTACCAAGTTAAGGGGAGCTGATGGTAGAATAGAGGGATCCTGACAGAGGTTGTAATGAGATGCCGCATTAGGGCCGCTCTCTCATCCACTCTACCCTCTCTCGCCCAGGAGCACGCCCTTCACTTCCAATCTACTACCCCAACAATTTGGAAATGGTTAACCCTGTGAAAAACTGCACTAACCCTCTTTGGTGCTCTGATAAAACATTCTTTTTTGGGTTTATTTTGTCAGAGATGCCTTTGATGCTATACATGCCTTTGTCAAAGGGATTTTGTAGCATTTGGAGTCTTGGGAAGTTTGGAAAATGATTCAAAATACCGGCCCAAAAATAAGAGCATTGTCTAAGATTCTAAAGCACAGAATTGCAGTGATTCAAAGTAACTAAGAACATGTACTCATGCAATGTTTAGTACAAGTACAAATGGGAGGTAATTTTTACTTTGCTTGAATATCCATGTTGTGCTTAACAATTCAGAGGGAGACATTTTAATCCTAGAGATTCAAGCTTTGATATACACTTTAACTTTACAAAATGCAATGTGTTGTTAAAGTTAAACTGTGTCCCCAACCTTTTATGGCTTGTGTGTCATTGTCATGTTTTGGATGTCTAAATATCTCAATTAGTTTCATTAAGTAATAATTTGATTAGTTTAGTTGACACTATTTCTGCTCTTTTACTCTTAAATGCATGCATGTATGAGTAAAATGATCTATGTACTTATCCAGCATTCCTGAATTGTATATTATATGATATACTGCATCACAACGTATGTTTAATACTATATGCGTAGACGCTTTAACTACAAAAAGTCATATAAGCCGTACCAAGAGGCCCTTAACATTTGACACTTTGGAAATACAAAAACATCTTTTAAAATGATTAAACAACCAATGAAAGTAATGATTGAGTCATAATTTCCCCCAACAAACTAGGTCACGCTGGAAAGAAGTCTCAGTGGAGGAGCTTGCAAGGAAAATGAACTATTACCCTGTACAAGTGTGTGTAGTGCCCTCTAAACTGTCCTTGCAGATTAAGTGTGCTGTATAGCAGGCACCAGGTGAGCAATGAGTTATGTACTTCATTAAGCTCAAGTAATTTCCCTCCCAGATATAACGTCGCCTTCAATCCATCCTAGCCGCCACCAGCTATATTTGGCTCTCTGGACCACAATCACACAGCTCATCATAACAATGTAGGTAACAGTGTTAGAGCGAGGCAAAGTTGTACAAAGTTTTCAAATAGAAAGTAAGATCATGGCTTGTATTAAAGAACTGATGATGATGAGTGTACAATTTCAGTTGCAACTAAGGTAACATTGTAATTTATTTAACTTGAAGTGTAACTACCTTTTTTTTTAACCTTAACCCTTTTTTTTCTATGCTTTTGTGTCTAAGTGACTGATGGGAACAACAATCTTTGAAATTGGTCCAGTATAAAGCCAGATTGCTGCAGTTGGCAGCGGCGAGTCAAGCTAAAATGTAAGTTAATAGGGCAATTGTCCAGCTTGTATTTACCTTTCCAAAAGTGCTCTTGGCTCAGATTACATTTTTTAGTGTCTGACAACATTAAGGATCCCTTCAGAGCTAGACCTTTAACACCTCTTTGAGACCAGCTCTGAAGTCCCTAGCCCACCAGTCTCTATTTAAAAAAGCAATACTTTTAACATGTATAGAGTCATCATATTTTCACATATAAAAAAGTTGACTATGTGTTTATTTCGAAACAGCTTTTAATAGTTTTTATTTTGTTTCTGTTGACTTTGAATGAAGTCTATTTTACGATGGCCAGTTTTTTTAAGTAGCCTACCTGACTGGGAACTATACAAATAAGATTACCAATGGCCGCTGGGGCAGATGAACTCACGCTAGTCACGTTACTTTAACTTACATTAAAACCTTCATAACTAAAAAGTCAATACTTATCAATGCACTCACTTGTGTAGACAAGCATACACATGTAGGAAGCATTTTCAATCTACTCTATCTGCTCAGTCCAATCATCCACCATGCTGTTTTACACAAACACAGCTCTACTCTGCAAATAGCAAATTTTTACAAATAAGCTAAAACAAAAGCTGTCGGTTTGTAGTCTAAATCTTTCTTAGTTTGGCGCGAATCTTGAAATTTTAGCACGTTCTTATAAACCTAACTGCTGGCTGAACAAACCATCCTCTACGCTGGAGTGGTAAATATGGATGCATTAAAAGACCCAAACAGATGCATGTGGTTACTTAATATGCACGGGAATGAATCAATATTATGGTCGCCTTCTTCATTCTTGATGATGATGCTGGTTGTATTATTCTTATTTTGCAACAGCATAATTTCATTCACTGCTTCTCAGTTAATTCATCATCAAAGCTGGGCTTTTGCAAGTCAACGTTTTGATTCAGCCTCTTTGACAGTGACGTTTTACCTGACAAGCATTTTCCACCAATCAGGACGCTGCATACTACAACCATGTTTCAAGGTGCTCTAAGCAATTGGGTGAGCAATTGTTAGGTGACGTTACTTCTTGTTGCCATTCAACGTATTTTCAAAAATAAGACTAGCTTGCCCCTCCCTCATTCTGTCCCGTCCCTTCTGTCACTGTTCACTAGACCCTCCACCCCCAAATCCTCCTATTCGGTTATTTGATGGAACACTGGAAGTGTATGCTTCGTGGTGCAGGTGAGAACAGTTTGTTTATGTTGGTAAAAGCAAACACTGGGCTGTCTACAGAGACTGCGTTTTTTACAGTGTGTTCTGGGGAGAGGCAGCTAGCAGATAGTGAGGAGATGTTTTTTACAGTATGTTCAGGGGACAGGCAGCTAGCAGATAGTGAGGAGATGTTTTTTTTATAGTGTGTTCAGGGGACAGGCAGCTACTGATAGTGAGGAGATGTTTTTTTACTGTGTGTTCATGGGACAGGCACCTAGCAGATAGTGAGGAGATGTTTTTACAGTGTGTTCAGGGGACAGGCAGCTAGCAGATAGTGAGGAGATGTTTTTTTACAGTGTGTTCAGGGGACAGGCAGCTAGCAGATAGTGAGGAGTTGTTTGCTGTATGTGACACCAAATGTAACCTAAAACACATGTGACATGGCTTAGATCACCTTTTAGTAACCACAGACTTTAACCATCACTCCTCAGAGAACTGACTCCCAGTCTGAGATCTTTTTCTAGTTAAAGAGTCTGTTATCTTTATGGAGGTTCTATGTTTTTTAGGACTTTGCTCACACTAAAAGGCATATTAATTATATTTTCTTTATTTGAAAGTCTTTTTTTTATTATTAGATAGATAGACTGTGGACAAACGTGAAAAGGGGGATGACACGCAGCAAAGGGCTGCAGGCTGGATTTGAACCTGGGCCGATGCAGGATTCAGCCAACATGGGGCGAGCACACTAACTGAGGGCTCTATAGGCCGCTCCCTTTATATGAAAGTCTTGCTCCCAGATTGGTTGCTTTGGAAAATTCAGGCCCTTGTAAAATTGTAGTTGATGACCCTGCAATACAGTGACATATGATCAGCATCTAGGCTGCCTACCAGGCGCAAAACAACATGTTTTGTGGCATTGTTAATTATTGTCTAGCACTAGCAGCCAGTAGGAAAATGTATGTAATACATCAAATTAGCTCATATGGGCTGGGCTGTGAACATTAGTCACATGTATCAGCAGTGTGAATGGTAAAGGGAGAGCTCAGTTGTCTTGGAGAGGATTGTAGCCTGAAATGTCATGAGTGACATGGGGTATGTTGTCATTACATGCATATACATTTGTGTAGATGTTTATACATTTGTATAGATCTTTCTTTAATTAAAAAAACAGTTTGGGATTTGTACATGGGAGAGATCCTCCCCCCTCACCGTTTTACTTTTTTAGTTTTTTTTTTAATGTAACTAGTGACTTTTACTTAAAGTACATTTTAAATGATTTACCTATTACTTTCGCTTAAATAATTTTTCAGATAGGTATTTTTACTTGTACATGACTTATATTTCATCAAGGTATTGGTACTTTTACTTGATTACAATATTTTAGTACTTTTTTCACCTCTGTTTAAATGATGTCCAACATTACTGAACTGTTAAGTTAACTGGACATAATCCATTTCATTATAATTCAAGATACTTTGAATGCAGTTGTTTTATTGCACCACTGCTGTTCTTGTAAACCTAATATAGGATAGGATAATGTAGCCATAAGATGAATTCTGTTTTGTAATAAATGCAACAATACAGCAGTGGTGCATTGCTGTTTCTTATAATACTTTGTAAAATCCCTAAGTGATTTTCCTTTCCGCATGACAAGTAATAGACTGCACTACAAAAGTTATTTTAAAAACATTAATATAGTCTGAGAGTATATAAAGTTTTAAAGTTGCAGTTCCCCTCAACTCTACAGAGCCTGTTAGCATCTTCAGATCAATGTCTTACTTTCACCGCTCTTAAGTTAACTGTAGCAGGCAGCTGTTTTTTGCAAATAAAAGTTTGATAAATCAATTCAATTTTCAATTCAATTTTATTTATAGTATCAATTCATAACAAGAGTTATCTCAAGACACTTTACAGATAGA
>NC_048415.1:28872383-28879072 GCF_013103735.1 Etheostoma cragini
AGGTAAAGAGAGGAGCCTTGGACAGGCTAGAACTCTCCCCAACCGGATCGGGCTGTATGCCAAGTCTCCCTTTAGTCAATCAACTGTATGCTTTTATGAACGTTTACCCAACTCTGCAGTTTTTCTCAGCGCTAACAAACTTTAAAATCTCGTTAAGCACGTTCTTTTAGTTTCTGCGGAAAAACAGTTTGAATGTCTTTGCTTAAACTCATCTGCCCTAATGCCAATCACCGAACAGCGGGCCGACAAATTTAGCAACTAGCTAGTTTGCACCGCGTAGCCTCTACCAAGATTGATATGCTGTATACAGACAGATGTTTTTTCTCAGTTGTAGGTAGAGACAAAAAACAGAGCTAAAAGGAGACTGAATCTTGGACTTCCTTTCATCAGTTGGCCAGTAACAGTAACATGACTTCAAATTAACGTTGGTTTGATGTCTGGCTAAGCAATTGTATGCCAGCACATTTTTCACAAGATATTGTAGCCTACAGAATGAACATGATGTACAGTGTAAAAAAACCTGGATACAACCATTATTCCTCTGAGAAATGCTCAGCGGCACATGAAGCCAGAGAAGTTCAACTTTCAACCTCCAGCTACATCCGGTTTAGTGCTCCTTGAACTTGAATAGGGTTTAAATGATTTAATTGTGTTGCTCTTCTAGACTTTCCCAATGTTATTGGATCGAATGGATAACATTCTGATAGTAAAACATGTCATTTTGCCAGGGTTGTGACATTTTAACCACAGATTTACAGATTTACAGATATATTGCCATGTAAGTTCAGGGCGAAAAAGTATTTATTGGGCCCTATGCCCTCACGTGAATGACACAGAAGTTGTAATTTAATTTTTTGGCTGCTATGTCAATTTGGCAATGGATCGGCGCACTACAGTGGGGCCTGTTATACACTCCAACAGGTTTTTTCACTTACGTTGCCTGATAAGACCTCTTCTCAGAACTGTGTGGATTTGTACTGAGTGTGCGTCATTGATATCTGCTCACTCTTGTTGCATCTGTTAGGGCAGGACCACTTACACGTTTTTCATTCTTGTTAGTACAATGAGTTTGATTAACTTCCTTAATTTTATCACAATTTTATTTAAATTGCAAGTTGAACAGAAATTGTAATTAGCCAATATAAAACTTGGTGCAGTTGACACATTGCTTTTGGCCGATTTATTCTCAGTGGCGTGAGCTGCTTCTGGCACACTCAGCGATGGTATCATAAAAGACACTGTGACGAAGACAGAAATATTCCAATCAAACATATATAATCCAATATGTCCTACTCATCATTCCTAAAATTAATGACTTCATGAACTCCTGAACTTAAAGACAAACATTTTTTGCTCAGCTGGTAACTAACCAACTGGCCTCCCTGTGTGAATATGGAAAGTGTCAATACCACTAGATGACTGTAAAATGTACTTTTACACGTGTAAAGTGACTGTCCATTAGGATCTGAGCACTTCCAGGCAATATGCCAATTAAGACATTAACGTATTATGCACCAACAAAATTACACCTATGTCAGTATCCATAGGAAGCCTTTATTAAAATGTGTTGCCCACAAGAGTAACTCACAAATGTCTTAGTCACAGCAACTGAATAAGAATAGCCTTGAAATAACCTTTAACTTAAAATTAACTTCTCCACATTGGAGGATACTAAATGGTTATTTTTATGAGCATTTTGACCTCCTATCTTTCCATTTAATGCTTTGACAGTTTAATGATTCTTTATGGAATTAAGTGGAGGAAAAAAAAAAGACATGCTCATGATGTACCTTTGCCATTACAAAATATATATATTTATATCTGTAGTTGTGCATTAGAGGGGCTTGACATCATGAAGTAATGAACAAAAACATTAGGGAAAGGTACAGTCGACTTCCAAGGCTTGGTCACACTATGCACCCGAGTCCATTGAAATTTGCCCAATGTGTGAGTCCACACCTGCATGTTTAAAACCAAGGACGGCACGATACAGACAACCTTCTGTCCAGGATATATTTCTATTTCTTTTTGTGGCAAAATCTTGATTTTGGGTGTGCAGAGTGACAAGGTATTGCATTAAGGCTTGATCCAGTGGGTGCATTTATGATGACCCCCCTTAAAACCTCATAACAAGTTCTGTCACTATTACAATATTTTGAGCATTTGTCCTTATAAAATTGCTGACAGCAGGCGGATAATTTCATCTCACGTTGGCCAAACAACAAAATTCAACTGCTGTTATAATTATACAAATTGATGTCTGCACATTTGGCAAAGGATGGATTGTTGTTAGAGAGGGAAGTCTAAAACTCTAGCTACTGGAATTTGCCAACTGAATAGGACTGAACAGGGACTTAGGTTGCAAATTCGACTATTGTCTAGAAACCTTTAGTGCAACACATCTATACATACTGTTATGGATTTGACTGTGATAATTATGTATGTAATAATGTGTGCTGCGTCTGTCGGTCGATAAATAATATAGGGTTAGCTTACAGTACACAACATTTTCCAGCCTCACATGGTCTAGCTTGGTAGCTGTCGAGTAATGTCTGACAGCTCATGCTACCAAATAGTAAGCAAAAGTCGAAATCCACTTAAATATATTCTCAAGCACATCACAATGATATTTCAAGCTCATCACCTTAATCGGGATCTCCGGAGCACCTAGAGCTGAGCAGCAGCTTGTGATGTCATCCTGTGAAACTAGCTTATATCATTAGCTCAGAAGCTAAGCTGCAAGCTAGCACGATCAGTTTTGAGGCATCTGATATATTGAGCATTACTGCCATACGTTGTGGTTTAACAGTTGTCACCATAGCCATTATCACTACATAGCAATTTCAGTAAATACAATATCACTTTTGACTTGAATGCCTTTTTATATTGTTTGTGATATATGTAAGTACTTGAAGCTACTGTAAACCATATCAAATTGTATGTATACGCAAATGTGGCCAATAAAAAACATCTTCATCATCATTAATCATTTTAAAATTTGGTTTTGCTACACTGTTCTCACATTGTGTATTGTGAATGAAGCAGGAAACTCCTAGAAAAGTTCTAAGGGGCACATGTGAACCCCTCCCAAACAACTCTGGCTCAAAGAAATAGGCTACTTGTTTCTTGTCTTATTTGTCATTCTGTAATTGGTAGGCCTATGTCCTTAAACCTGCCGAAAGAGGGGTAAAGGGTAACACTGTCTACTGATGCCAATTTCAGTTGAAATCAGGTTAGACTAATAATTCAATCAATCAATTAATCAATCAAAATGTATTTATATAGCACTTTACAACAACCAACAGGTATCCATAGTGCTTAACATCAGAAACCAAGAGTAAATCACATATCATACAATAGAAAGAATGACTATAGAAAACAGTAAAATTACTAATTGGGATGATTATATTTTTTGATATATGGAAAAAATTGTAAAATAGAGCCTCTGGATCTTGAGATTTCTCATGTACAAGCATGAAAAGTTTGGAAGAACCTTGAAAAAGTGTGGCACACTGTCACACCCCCGTGGTATGCCCCCAAGTAGTTTAAATGCCTGTAGTCCAGGTTTTAATTAGATCTGTCAATTCCGCATGCTAAGACTTTGTGCAAGTGTCCTCACTTCTGTAGTACAGAATTCATTTTAAGCAAATAAAGGCTCTTTAAATCAGAAGCAAAGCATACTGTTTCAAAAAACCACAATGAATCTATTCAATTCAATTCAATTTTATTTATAGTATCAATTCATAACAAGAGTTATCTCAAGACACTATACAGATAGAACACACTCCAGAATTTACAAGGACCCAACAGTTCTAGTAGTCTCCTCATAGATCTATGCATCTGTGTAGTGGCTGCATTCTGCATTTTTATGAAAATCTGTAGAATCTGCATACAAAAACAAGAGTGTGCAAGAGTCCCTTCATTTCTAAGGTACAATAACATTGCAACAGCAAACAACTTTTTCAGAAGCTGATTTGCATGGATTTTATTTTCTATTTAGCTGTAAAGCATACACACGCGTCTTTGTATGCTTTACATTATGGAATCTCACCTCAATTAGGCGTTTAGCTCAATTATCGCTCCATTTCATCTTCAGTTAACAAAATGTGGGTTCAATTTCCCAGTGTACTTAACCAAGTGGGAGTGACCTTGCCTGACATGGTATTAAATGGACCAGTAAGAATGTTTTTTGTGGCTATCTAAGAGGAAAGGCTGGCAGTTAAAAGTCAAGCATTTTCCCATTTCTCTATGTCATTGATGCCTGACAGGCTGTAATTTTCATTCTCTCACTCCAGCGGAGCCTACTGAGCTAGAGATTATGGAGATGACGGTTTAGATTTTTAAGCACCCTCTCCATCCACTTTTAACTCTCTATAATGTCTGAACGTAAATAAAAACAGATGCCTTTTATAAACCAACTGGGCAGTGGAGCTGAATAACATTGTGCTTCAGTGAGCTTACATTTATTACTGTCGCTGTTGAGTGAACACTTTCCTGTAGTCAATTTCTATCTACATGTCAATGGAAACCCCCTTTGACTAATGGCTCTAAAAGAGCCTGGTTTGATAATCAGGGTAGAACATTAATTTTCTAATTTCCCTGTCAGAGTCAATTCCGTCACTCATTCAGTCAATATTACTGTATTGCTCATGTGTAAAGGCCATTTCAAGCCATTTAAGATTTGCCTGTGTAACCAATTATTGGCATGCACAACTTCCGTCAATGTAGAACAGAGCTTTAATTAAATCCACAATCAGTCCATCAGCACTGGTGACTCAGATTAGATTCATTTGTTGGATTGGGGTGTTAGTGACAGTGACCTGCTCCTCATGAGTGGCAGAGGGAGAAGGGTAAACTGAGGGAGCATGCCGGTGCCCCCCCCCCCCCCCCCCCCCCCCCCGCATTAAATGAAGCAGAGGGTTTGAATCATCTCCTTGTCTCTTTGGATAAAAATTTCTCTAACTGACAATGTCTTGGGTTTCACTGGCCTCCTTGAGGCAAGGTTAGACCATAACTGCTACACTGTAACTGGAAAAACTGTCTTTTCAAATCACAAGCCCTTGACTTAAAGAGCACCTTGCAGGGTTTCCTAGAAATGATCATTTAAAAAGCTAAAGCAGGATTTAATATGTTTTAACATAAGTTAATACTTTTTTACAGAACTTTTACAGAACAAAATCGTCACCTAAGGGAGTCGGTGTCCCTTACCCTGCTTCAGGTCAACGTGCCGTAGTAGAAGGTTGTATGTCTGAAAAGTTGTAATTTAGGGAGTGTCCTATTTTGGTAGTTTTGTGGTTACTTTTTACCATTTTTCATTGTGTTGAAGGAATGTGTTTTTGACATCAAGTGCACAGTTCCTTCAGAAAAAGGAACAGCGCTAGCTTTTGTGCCTGGGTGCGTTCTGGTCAAGCAACAGGACTTTGTTGCTGCATCTGTAATGAAAAGCATGGTCATGTAGGGAGCTCATTTTAGAAAGGAGGATTATGCTCCTCTTGATATGATTGGATCACAGGATAGGATGTTGAAGCCAGGACCACATGAGGCTGATAGCTAGTGCAGCTTCTTCAGGAAACACAGCAGCTTCATCACTTCCACAGTCTGCAGCAGTTGGTACTGCCGACCACAGGAGTAATGGTCGTGGATCCTTCGGAGATTCAGTTCAACAAAAAACACAGAGAGCCACAGCCACATGAAAACTCACTTACGAAGAAATATTGGCGATTCTTCAAGTTAGAGGAATTTAGGTTTGTTCAAAAAGTTGCTAGATGATTGTCTCTGGTCATTTTTTAATAAAAAGGTTGCTAAAGATGTCTTAAAATATAGATAAGTTAGACTATCAAGAAAAACGCAAAGTTGATAATGGCAAAACAGGTAGACCCTGGCACACCGGCAATGGAGCAAGAATGTACACTGCTGTGTCAAATAGACATTGGGGGTCATTTTCCAGTAAAAACCCTAGTTTACACATTAAAATTACAGGCTGACTTTTCGGCTAACACACGGCCCACACACTTTTATTAACTCCCATATTGACAGCAGAAGTGCATAAAGCCAGCTTCACTTCTGCTATTTCCCTTACCCTAAAAGGGCAAGGTTTTGTAGGTGATGAGGAGAGTTTTCAAATGGATTCTTTGTTGAATGGAGAGCCAGTGGATGTTTTGAAAGACTGGAGTGATGCGATCTTCAGTGTGGGATGCGGTGAGCAGACAGGAAACTGAGTTTTGTTGAGGCTTTAGGTGGCTGTGCCGTACAGGATGCTTTTGCAGTAGTCAAGTTGTGACTTGTGAGAGGATAGATGCATGGATGGGCCTTTCAACAGCTGAGAAGGACACGGAGGGGCTAAGACAAGCAATATTAATAAGATAAAAAAATGATCCTTAGTTTTATTTCAGACCACAGCCCTCAGAAATGCTTTGAAAAATGTAGCTTGTGTGGACAAAACTTGTAGCGCCGCTAATGTCCAACACTGCCTAAAACGCTCTCAAAAAAGCATGTTTTCATCTGTGACATACATAATAGCAGTCCAAAATCACTAATCTCATAATTCATGTTTTTGGTAGAAGTGGTATTTCTACATGGCAAACTAGTATGTGTTGTAGAGTCATAGAAAACCAATTCAATTCAATTCAATTCAATTTTATTTATAGTATCAATTCATAACAAGAGTTATCTCAAGACACTTTACAGAT
>NC_048415.1:28879172-28888162 GCF_013103735.1 Etheostoma cragini
AGATTCCTCACAGTGGTGCTGGAGGCCAGAGTAATGCCATCCAGAGTAACTATCTCTTTGGATATTGCGTCACGGAGGACGCAAAAACCAACAGTCATGACATGCATGCTGCTGATTCTGTGTAATTGAATGTGTAATTAAAAGGGGCATGTTCAAAATAGCAGTGTTGTGTTCATTTAGTGAGGTAATTAATTCTGTGAAGAAACAGGTGTCAATAAAGGCCCATATTTAAGGAAGGAAGGAAATGTTTTGCATGCTGGTAATAGTGCATTTCACGTTTAAATAATCAGCAAAATGGTTTGTTCCAGAGATTTCTCTAAGGAACAGTGGACTTTGAAAGAATAGACTGCTCAGCCCAAAATGATTTCAGATGCCTTGAAATGGCATCCAAAGCCTGAACGACGTGGGAAAAAACGGTCAACTACCATTCGAATGGATGGAAGAATAGCCAAGATGGCAAATGCTCAACCAATGATCAGCTTCAAGAAAATCAAAGAAGACTTAAAGTTACCTCTGAGTACTGTTACAATCAGAAGAATGCTATGGGAAGCAAAGCTATCGGCTAGAAGCCCTCCCCCCCCCTACCCAAAGTCCCGTTGCTGGAAACGGACATGTACTGAATAGGTTGAAATTTACCAAAGGACACATTGACTGGCCAATGGAGAACTAGAGCGACATTCTGTGGACTGCTGTAAGCAAAATTGCTCTTTTTGGGTCTAGGGGCCGCAGGCAGTTTGTCCAACGACCCCCATGCAGTGAATTCAAGCCAGAGCACACTGTGAAGACGGTAAAGCATGGTGGGGCAAAAATCGTGTTATGGGGATGTTTCTTATACTGTGGTGTTGGGTCTATTTACACATACCAGGGATCATTGATCAATTTCAATACATCAAAATACTTGAAGATGTCATGTTGCCTTATGCTTAGGAAATGCCTTTTGAGATGGGTCTTTCAACAAGACAGTGACCCAAAACACACCAAGCGGGCAAAGCCTTGGTTCCAAATGAACAAGATTGATGTTATGGAGGGGTCAGCCCGATCCCTGGTTCTCAATCCCTTAGAAAAATTGCAGGGTGACATTTAAAATTCTGCTTCTGAGGCAAAATCCAGTAATGCGGAGAAATCATGGAATGTAGTTCAATTGTCTTGGGCTGGAATACCTGTTCACAGGTGCCAGACGTTGGTCGACTCCATACAGATGTGAAGAAGTTCTCAGAAATAATGGTTATGCAAAAGTAAAAGTAAAGCAAACCCTTGACAAATTTTTCAGTTCATACAGTAAATATTTGAGTCACTTTCTATAAAGGTAGAAACCTGATCAATTTTGGGCATTATTCACTTTTTAAACACACTGCTATTATTCTGAACACAACTGTATATGCTTTATACCTGCTACACCTCTGTTGATTTCGAATGGTATTACCTGTGTCTAGAGCAATCGGCAATGTGACCATCTCACAAAATGAGGTCATGGCTTTAAATCCAACAGATAAGTACTAGGAATTATCATGACACTTTGATTGCTGTTGTTTGCAATCAATGACAACCCACCACTTCTCATTAACCGGATCTCTGCATATTAATGCAACTACTGATTAGATGCAGAACTGCAATTTATTCCACAATGTTCCTAAATGTACAAATGTAAGACAGCAATCAACTTGACCATGTTTTATGGCCCCTCAATCCTTAATCATTAGCAATCAGCAAAACGGAGAAGCTGTATGAATGGTGTAGCCAATAAGCCAATAATTACAGCCCACTGTTCATTGTTGTGTTATTGATGGAGTACATTGCCCTATAAATAGGATAAAGGTCAGGATGTAAAAATTGCCATTTATTTTCTTTTTACACTAATGGACATCAATAGACACTGTGTTCTGCTTCAAATGGCAAAACAATTTAATGATCTGCAGTAAAAATGAAAAAAATGAAAAATCATGATCATAACTGAGGGAGAATCTACTTTAATGAGAGATGTGTACTACTGAAGCCTTGTTATTGTGTAAAAGAAAACGTTTTAATTCAGGGAAAAACTAAAGTGTGGACCCCTCTTGACCCCGATCCCTTCTATTTTGTGCAATTTCCACTTGGGAAACCAACACTTTGCACTCCCCCTGGGCAGTTGCCCGCTTGGTAATTCAGCTTTTGTTTTAACTGATAGAACAACGATGATGCTATATATAAAATAACAATAAATTGCATGTACATGTTAGATTTACATCTGGCTTTGTAGCATTGCTTATAATGGGGGTGGCTGTGGCTCAGTGGTAGAGCGGTTGCCTGCCAAACAGTTGGTGGTTCAATCCCTGGCCCTGCATTCCCATGTCAAAGTGTCCTTGGTCAAGCCACTGAACCCCAAGTTTCCCCCGAGTATTTATCTAGTATTTATGATGAGAAGGTGGTACCTTGTACGGCAGCCTCGGCCAGTGTATGAATATTTACTATGTAAAAGTGCCTTCAGTACTCCATTTACATTTATTTAAAGCTAATGTACTTGTACTTGATTCTTGCTGTATGGAGTTTGTACCATCATGGTTCAATGCACTTTAGAAGTTGCTTTGCATAAAAGCGTCTGCTAAATGAAATTTATTGTATATAGGGTTTGCCGTCAGAGTTTATAATCTTAAATACCTGGAATAATTAAGCATAGTTTTTACTTATGATGTCATTGAGACAGCTGGTCTGACTCTTAATTGGAGATTGTCTGATTCAATTTTGTGTTTTTTCCATGAACTGATTAGGTTCTGTTTAAACCGTCACAGTTATCTGTAGTCTCATGTCATGAGTCTGATATAATAATACCATCTCTATTATTGTAGAAGGGAAGAAATCTTTGGGAATTTCATGATTCTTGGTGTCAGGATTCAATGGTTAAGATGTTAACAAAAACAACTTTTGACTTGCTGTCTAACTATTATTAATTGATTACTAAATTGTTCAAACAAAAATGCACTTGCAGTCTACCCACTATACACTATCTGAGAACTGTGCCCTCACAGTTGAGTTCTGCCTTCATCATTCTGTCAGCATGTTGTTTTGACATACAAAAATAGGTAGGCATAGGTTTGTTTCCAGATTTTGTGGCGAGATATATCATTTTGAGAATTACAAACTGAATGTTTCTGCTATAACTATTACTACCCATTTCTACATCAATTTGTGCTGGAAACAATTTAAAACATAGAAAAATACAGCCCTCAGCTGTTTTGTTGGGGAAGTAAATCTCTTTAAATGTGCATTTATTCATGTGAATCATACATTCACATTCGGGGCGGCTGTGGCTCAGTGGTAGAGCGGTTGCCTGGCAATCGGAAGGTTGGTGGTTTGATCCCCGCCCCTGCAGTCATAGTCGAAGTGTCCTTGGGCAAGACACTGAACCCCAAGTTGCCCCCGGTGCTGCGCATCGGAGTGTGAATGTGTGTGAATGTTTATCTGACTAGCAGGTGGCACGTTGTACGGCAGCCCCAGCCACAGTGTGTGAATGGTGAATGTTTCCTGTAGATGTAAAAGTGCTTTGAGCAGTTGTTAAGACTGGAAAAGTGCTATATAAATACAGCACATTTACATTATTTAATTGAAATGGATTATAAACCCCTGGACTTCATATAGCTCAGATATGTTTCATCAGATTTCTGCTCATGTTTACAACTTTGGACACATTCAAAATATAACTCCTTCCATCTCTGTTGTTTGAGATTTGGAGAGTTGTAATATAGTCTGCTGTGCATGTCATTTCTCCGTTGATATGGTGGTATGTCATTCAGACCATCTGACAGACACAGAGGCCCATTTGGGTCTCTGGTCTCAATGGGCCTCTGGTCTCTGACAAAGTTTAGAGGTGGGTGTACACTGCTCTTCATCGGAGGTCAACGCATGGATACAACGCATCACTGCCAACAGCAGAGCTAAATTGAACTGAAGTTGCCACACTTACAGGCCGCTCTGCTCACCTCTATTTTTACAGAGAGAGAACCCCCTTATCGTCTCTGAAAGTAGTCGATCACGAGTGGCTCAACAGGTAAATCTAAAGATAAACTCATCTTTCAGAAATATGACGGGTCGGGTTGACACTTCAGCATGGGAAATAGGGGGTGGGGCGTGTTAGCGTGTGAAACCAGTCAAATGCGTGTGTCTCACGGCCAATGCGTGAGAGTTGGCAGCCCTGCATCTGCCTCGACGGGTTGGTGGTGAAAGACTGTCAGACTGACAGAGAAAGAGAGAGAGAGAGAGAGAGAGAGAATGAGAGAGAGAGAGGTGGAGAATTGTAGCAGATGGTGTCCAGCAAGAACATGGAGGCAGCAGGTGACTTCAACCACAGATCCAGACTCCACTACTCCAGAGCCAGAAACACCTGCAGGAAGTGATAGAAGGAGAGAGAAGAGGGGCGAGAGAGCACAAGACTACAGAGGCGAGAGAGCACAAGACTACAGAGGCGAGAGAGCACAAGACTAAGGCAAAAGGGAAGAAGTTGAATTAGTAACATGCACTAATGGGATGAGGTTGCATACAAATGGAGAGAGGTGCTCAGTGCATCATAGGAAGTCCCCTGGTTAAATGTACGTCCCAACCCAGAGCATCAAACAGTGGCGCTAAAGGGTTTAGGAGGAGAATTCTTGCGTCAGGAAACAAACAGCAAAGGCATCTGACCTAGCGTTGCTTTTTGATGAGGTGGGAGGGAGAATGTGGTGTCATTTAGCCCATGGGCATGTGGTGGTGGTGGGTGGGGACACACCCACCAGAATACTTAGAACACGTGCATTTGCCCCACCTAATATGAACGTAAAAGTACCAGAAAACTTAGTTTTGCAAGACCCCTAGAACGCGACTTGTAGAGTATTGGAGGATTATAATGGACTGCTAGAACAAAAACACAGGCCCTCATTTATCAACCTAACATAGAAAGCAGTGCAAATATGAGCGCAGAAATCAACTTACGACAGGCTTCATGTGAGATTCGTGAAATGTTCGTATCCCCCATCAGAGTGTAAGAATGGTTGTTAAATTTAGCGGCTGAAAACAATCGTAATTTTTATATATTCTCGGATTTGAGGCCTCGCTTGTACAATTTACAACATGGCCAGACATGACCTGGCTAAGAAACAGCACTTTTGGTGGTAGCGATTGAAACCCTGATATTTCAGGTTGATTTGCACTAATGCTGTCTGTCCAAAAATAAAGCCTTATAAATAAAGCCATAGTATGAACTATGTAGTAGCTGTCCAAAGAGTTTGGGACATTTAAATTTCCTGAGTCGGAACTTACATTTATCCCAAAATTTCTTAGGACTGTGCTAAATTATAGATGTTTGACAGATGACATTAACATGAGGCATTTTGGTGCAATCATCAAAGGTGGAAAAAAGTACTAAAATAATCTACTCAAGTAAAAGTATCAATACTTTGATGAAACATTACTCAAGTACAAGTAAAATTACCTTTCTGACTCCCAGACCCGTCACTTAATGTGTCTCCCCCAATGTTGAAATAAAACCTACACCCCTGATGTAGCCATATTTCTGTGAAGCTATTACTGGGGTTAAGACAGAGCATGTGGATGGAGAGTGGATAAGTATATTATGCTTGTTTGAGGTGTTTCTATGCGTGGATTGATCAGTAAGGCATTTTATATTGTAACTGACAAGTTATTCAAGTCGACCAAAGCAGGTAGTGAATGTTTAATAAAGAAACGATGGATTTTGGATCGAGAATCACTTCAGCTAAAAGACTTTTCAACCCCCCTCGTTCTTCACTCGATTTTCTACACATGAACGTTTTCCATTTTCTGAACATAGCCATACTGAGAAATACAGAGAGAGTTTTGTAGAGCTGACAGTCTGAATTAACTTTGCATCAACTCATTGGGCAATGGCTTGAATCTAACAGACGTTTATTAGTATCAAAAAAGTTATGCTTTAAGAGAACAGTAATTTGCTGAACTGTGGTGTTGCAGGTAAAACTTTTCAATTTAGTTGGATTTTTCAAAAAAATTCTTTTCCAAAGTAGAACTAAAAGGTTTAGCCAAGAGCAATCCCAACATAAACAGACACGTTTCCCACAATTGAGATTGGGACACAATGGTTATGCTGATATTACTAAGCACCAGGTGAGTTTATCCAAATTAATTGTATTGGCAGTGTTAAGATATTTGTAACACATATTTTACGGTTACAGCTGTAGCACTGGGTAGACTCAGTATGCCATTTCCTCCTGCACATACACACACAGGTCTTGTTTTCCATCCGTCGGGTTGCTATGTTGAATCAATGTTGTGTGTGATCAAAAGCTGGTCTCATTTCTCAGGTCTTAAAATAGATCTTCCATCATCCAGTCTTCCATCAGTTGTCAATTTAACTCCATCATTATAATTTAGTTACGTGTTTAGTGGAATGCGGCAAGGTATCCATTTGATATGTTTTTTAGAATATGGGTGTGTGATTATTGGATGTCAATGTGTGAGGTGGCTAATGTAGCTCCATGTTTTGCCACAGCATTCATTTATTTAATTTACTTATTTTTTATTTTATGAATTTTAGAATTTATTCCGTAAATCCTCAAACAAAAACCGGTAGTCAATTAAAAGCCGGGCCCCTTAAAGTGGCCGGGGGTGTGGTCAACACGAACAAATTAAGGGAAAAAATAGTGTGGAGATACTCCTAAGTGCCTTTCATATAATGTTCATTCAAGTTTATCGTAATCAGTGTTGGTAGTAATTACTTTAATGTATTCTTTTTTGCTGTAACGCAGTAACCTAACGCATTACTAATTAAATGTTGGTAATATTATACTCGTTACAATCTCAGTAACACGAGTTACAACGCATCTTGACACAACATTTAGTTTTTTGTTTTTTTAAGAATTCACCAACACAAAAAAGGCCGTGAGTATTATTTCCTGTTGCTGTATTTGATGGTTGAAATGACTGTAGAGAAAGATACATTTGCAAGATGGATATTATTTAAGAGAGGCTACGCTGCGAAACAGAGCCAGAACAAGTGGTGCGGACAACATCTGTTTCCCAAAAGGTGATGGTACGTCAGCGCAGACAGCAGTGTTTCCAAGCTGCTGACAGGTCTCTGATGTTTAGACTTGCTACAAGTAAATACCATTGCATTTTATTAGCTGTAGAGAGTAACTATACCTGCAGTGGAACGGCTTTGTATGACAAGCAAAAACTCTGGTCTTTGTGACCATTTACTATTCAATGTGTTTTAGTTTTACAAACAACAACGTGAGCAGATGGATATGTTTTGCATCTAGCGTCTAACATCATTTTAGTAAGCTAGCAAGAGAACACGACAGACAACTTCCGTCTAAGCTACTTCAAAATAAAAGCACTTCCTGTGATGGCTCGCATTAAAAGTTATTACCGTTACATAAATAAGGTTGTGTACCTTTTCAGATAACAGCTGTAAATCAAGTACTGTAAATAATGTAGATAGTGAGTTTTATTCACACTATAATTGACCATTTCCTTTAGACTACCATAGTTTTAAATTAAACAACATAAATTTCTTATCCAAGGACTTTGCAAACATTTTACAACAATGTCATAGTTCAATACAACTGTAAGGTTTGGTACTCTTATTTGTTTTATTTAATTTTGGCCTACTTGCCTATTGTACGTTACTGATTGTACAAAATGTTATGATGTATTATTGATGAATTAGGGTGGATAAAGAGGAAACTGTATTGATCCGGTGGTGAAATTCACAAGTTACTTGCCGCGTCAACCTTCTGCTGTTATTTTGGTGAAAGTAACTCAAAAGTAATGCAAAAGTATTGAAACACATTACAGTAGTGTATCGTTGTGTAGAGGTGCCAACAGATGGCAGAAGCTACATTGGATGTAACACAGGTCTCATTTAGTGACAGCAGAGAATTACAGACTTTTCAACAACATAACGAAAAAAAGTTTTAAAGTATACTGAGGAAAACTCGGGTGAAAAAGCTGCGAGACAGTTCTACATTGAACTCCAGGAGAATCAGAGACTGGAAGAAACAGAAGGATGAGCCGACGAGATTAGCCGACAAGATCAGAGCACGGCGAGTTAGCTGGAGGTGGGAGGAAAACAGTTAGCCTTGAGCTAGAAACGAAGCTAGCTAGCTGGAGGTGGGAGGAAAAGAGCTAGACTGGAGCTAGAAATTAAGCTAGCTAGTTACCGTCTGTAACGTTAATCAGATACTTGTGTAACTACAGTAAGATCTTACAATACTGTAGTACCTATATTTGAAATAATCACCCGGTACATTTACAGGGTTCAAACTGACAATGGTTGTGTTTCATTATGCTGACCCAAATTGCTCTGTCCAACCTTTAAGGACACCAATTTTCTATGTAAATTAGTAAAGTATCATAAATAAATAAATGTTCTTCCTTAAAATACAGGGAGCATAAGTATACACACCCCTATGTCAAATTCCCATAGAGGCAGGCACATTTTTATTAAATAAAGGCCAGGGTTCATCCATGAGGAGAACACCTCTCTTGTGTCATTGAATTTGAGCATTTACCCACTCAAGCCGGTTATGACAACGAACTGCAGTCAGGTCAATAGATAGATAGATAGATAGATAGATAGATAGATAGATCAATAGATAGATTGATGGCACTCTCTGCTCAACAATTGGTTGCGAATATACTGAATTGCAATGCCTTAGGCCTTTTCTTAAAACCAAGAGGGCCATCTAGTGGGCTCAGAAAAGAAAGACACTGGTTCACAAAGCTTCATTTGGCCATCGCTAGTGTATACCATTAGTTGCCTCGAATAAAGATCAATTGAATCTAATTTAATTGAAGAAACATTTATTTTTTAAATCAATAATAAAAACATACTGAATACTGCAGTTTTAAAAGTTATAACATACTATAGCATTTAATTTCCTAATTCAACTTAATAACATTCAATTCCCAATCCCATGGGCTCACCACCTGTGGGAGGAACCGCTGGGGTCGGGTGCGCAGCCACATGGGTGGCGGCGAAGGTCAGG